>NC_037689.1:116592739-116838163 GCF_003255815.1 Theropithecus gelada | reverse complement strand
ATATATATATATATATATATATATATATATATATATATATATATAAATAGTGTACCCATTAGAGCTTACAGTAGAAACAAAAACTAAAAGACTCCGAGGAATAAATCTAACAAAATATGTACAAGACTTATATGCAAAGAAGTATAAATCTTTATTGAGTAACATTAAAGAAAATCTAAGTTAATAGATAAAATACGTTTATGTATAGGAAGACTTAATAATGTAATGATACAAAGTCTCCCTAAATTCATTTAGAGATTGAATGCAATTCCAATTAAAATTCTAAATAGAACCAAGAATAACCAAGACAATATTAAAGCAGTACAATATACCCTACCTGACGGCAGCACTTCTTATAAGCTATGGTAATTAAGGCAGTACAGAGAAAAACAGACCAGTGGGACAGAATACAGAGAGCCCAGAAACCACATGTGAAGAAAATCTTAATACAGGATCAGTGTGGAAATGAATTATTTAATAAATGTTGCTGGAACCATTGGTTATTATTTTGAAAAAAATAAAATTTCACCCAGACATTGTATACAGAAAGAAACTCAAAGTGGTTTTATTTTATTTTATTATTTTTTTGAGATGGAGTCTCACTCTGTCACCCAGGCTGGAGTGCAGTGGCGTGATCCCGGCTCACTGCAACCTCTGCCTCCCGGGTTCAAGCGATTCTGCTGCCTCAGCTTCCCAAGTAGCTGGGAGTACAGGCACGGCACGTACCACCACACTCAGCTAGTTTTTTGTATTTTTAGTAGAGACGAGGTTTCACTGTGTTAGTCAGGATGGTCTCGATCTCTTGACCTTGTGATCTGCCCGCCTCAGCCTCCCAAAGTGCTGGGATTACAGGCGTGAGCCACCGCGCCCTGCCCAAAGTGATTTTATGACCTAAATGTGACAAGTAGTTACAAACTTTTAGAAGACAGCATGGGCAAATATCTTCTTTTTTGAGACGGAGTTTGGCTCTTTCACCTAGGCTGGAGTGAAGTGGCACGATTTCAGCTCACTGCAACCTCTGCCCCCCCGGGTTCAAGCGATTCTCCTGCCTTAGCCTCCCAGGTAGCTGGGATTCTAGGCACCCACCACCACGCCTGGCTAATTTTTGTATTTTTAGTAGAGACGGGGTTTCGCCATGTTGGCAAGGCTGGTCTCGAACTCCTGACCTCAGATGATCCATCCGCCTAGGCCTCCCAAAGTGTTAGGATTACAAGCGTGAGCCACCGTGCCTGGCCAGGGCAAATATCTTTATGACTGTGTAGTAAGGAAGGCTTTCATAAACAAAATACAGCTAGATAAGCCATAAATAAAGTAAAATCTGGATAAATTATACTACATTAAAAATTTAAAACTTGTGTACAAGAAGACAAGTCATAAACAAAATGAAAAAACAAGCTTCAGTCTAGGAAAAGATAATTGCAACGTGCTTGCTTTTATCTCAGACCCTTGGCCATTGATTTTTCTCTGCCTGGAAGAATACTCTTCATTCAAATATACGTCTGGCTCTCTTCTTCAATTAATTAATGTGTCTGTCCAAATGTCACCTCCTCAAAGGGGCCTTCTTTGACCACCATATTGAAAATAAAACCATTGTCACTTCATCTTCTCCGTTTACTTTATCTTCATAGCACTTATTACTACCTGATATTCTATATCTATTTGCTCTTTGTTGCCTGTCTTCCCACTAGAATTCAAACTCCTTGAGACCAAGGACTTTGCCTTGCTGACTGCCACATCCTTTCGTCCTCAAATAATGTGTGGCATATAGTATATACTTAATAAATACTTGTTGAATGAATGAATAAATGAATATAAGTGATAAAGGGTTAGTATTAGAATATGTAGAGACTACAGATTAGTTAAAAACCAACAAATGGCCCAATAGGAAAATTGTCAAGGGCTATGAACAGGCAGGTCACAGAAGAAGAAATCTGAAGATACAGTAAAAATACGGAAAGCGATTTTATATAATTTGTAATCAGGAAAATACAAAATTAAACAATAATGAAACCACCACATCATACCCAGAGACTGGCAAAAATTAAAAGTTTGATGATATTAATTATTGGTAAGGGCTTGGGGAAAGGAACTGTTTACTGTTAGTTGGAGTATAAATTGGCACAGACATTTTGGAGAATAATTTTTTTTTTTTTTTTTGAGACAGAGTCTCACTCTGTCGCCTAGGCTGGAGTGCAGTGGCGCAATCTCGGCTCACTGCAGCCTCCGCCTCCTGGGTTCAAGCAATTCTCCTGCCTCAGCCTCCTGAGTAGCTGGGACTCAAGGCGCATGCCACACCACGCCCGGCTATTTTTTTTTTTTTTTTTTTTTTTTGTATTTTTAGTAGAGACAGGGTTTCACCATGTTGGCCAGGATGGTCTCGATCTCCTGACCTTGTGATCCGCCTGCCTCAGCCTCCCAAAGTACTGGGTTTACAGGCGTGAACAACTGCTCCCGGCCAAGAATTTGACAATATCTAATAAAGATAAACATATGCATACCCTAATTTCCCAGAAATTCTACTCTCAGGTAATATGCTAGAGATACTTTTTCTTTTTTTTTTCTTTCTTTTTTTTTTTTTTTTTTTTCTGAGACGGAGTCTCTGTCTGTCGCCCACACTGAAGTGCAGTGGCACGATCTCGGCTCACTGCAACCTCCACCTCCTGGATTCAAGCGATTCTCCTGCCTCAGCCTCCCGAGTAGCTGGGATTACAGGCATGCACCATCATGCCTGGCTAATTTTTTGTATTTTTAGTAGAGATAGGTTTCATTCACCATGTTGGCGAGGCTGGCCTGGAACTCCTGATCTCACGTGATCTGCCCACCTTGGCCTCCCAAAGTGTTGGGATTACAAGCGTGAGCCGCCGCACCCAACCAGAGATATTTTTTCGTATCTGAGTCAGGAGACTACACAAGAATGTTCATAGCAGCGTTGTTTGTAATAGTAAATGACTGCATGTAACCCAAATATACACCACCAGTTGAATAGAAAAATAAACCATGGTATACTTAAACAATGGGATACTAATGTCAGTAAAAATGAACAAATTTTAGCTATACACATTGATGGGAATAAATTTCATAAACACACTAAGCAAGAGAAGGAAATTGCAGAATACATGCTATATAGTTTGATTTCTGTAAAGTTCAAAAGATGACAAATTGCAATATGTTTTCTGTGGATAGATGAATAGGTGGAAGGCACAGTGTTTACCTCTGAAGGTGGAGGGAGTGGCATGAGATCAGAGGAGGCTACAGTGTTATGGCTTTTTTTTTTTTTTTTTTTTTTTTTGAGACGGAGTCTCGCTCTGTCGCCCAGGCTGGAGTGCAGTGGCCGAATCTCAGCTCACTGCAAGCTCCACCTCCCGGGTTTTTGCCATTCTCCTGCCTCAGCCTCCCAAGTAGCTGGGACTACAGGCGCCTGCCACCTCGCCCGGCTAGTTTTTTGTCTTTTTAGTAGAGACGGGGTTTCACCGTGTTAGCCAGGATGGTCTCGATCTCCTGACCTCGTGATCCACCCGTCTCGGCCTCCCAAAGTGCTGGGATTACAGGCTTGAGCCACCGCGCCCAGCCTGTGTTATAGCTTTTATTACTTTATTTATTTATTTGAGACAAAGTCTCACTCTGTCACCCAGGCTGGAGTGCAGTGGTGCCATCTCTGCTCACTGCAGCCATGACCTCCTAGGCTTAAGTGATTCTCCCACCTCAGCCTCCTGAGTAGCTGGAATTACAGGCATGCACCACCACACCCAGTTAATTTTTTTGTATTTTTAGTAGAGATAGGATTTCACCATGTTGGCCAGGCTGGTCTCAAACTCCTGGACTCATGTAATCCACCCACCTTGGCCTCCCAGAGTGCTGGGATTACAGGCATGAGCCACCGAGCCTGGCCAGTTTTTAAAAAGAAGCAAACATGTTAAGATTTGACAAAGATGGGCAGTGATAATATTATGACGTGAGTTATCATTTTGTTAGTCCCCTAGTGTGTGCTTGAAAAGACTCATTTGAAAAAGTATCGGCCAGGCGCAGTGGCTCACGCCTGTAATCCGAGCACTTTGGGAGCCCGAGGCAGTGGGTTGCCTGAGGTCAGGAGTTCGAGACCAGCCTGGCTAACATGGTGAAACCCCGTCTCTACTAAAAATACAAAAATTAGCCGGGCATGGTGGTGCACACCTGTAGTCCCAGCTCTCGGGAGGCTGAGGTAGGAGAATCGCTTGAACCCAGTGGGTAGAGGTTGTGGTGAGCTGAGATTGCACCGCTGCACTCCAGCCTGGGTTGACAGAGCAAGATTCCATCTCCAAAAAAAAAGACAAAAAGGAAAGAGAAAAGAAAAAGTACCACCAGTTCAGTACCATCGGTATTTGTATTTGTGTATATATGTGAGTTGAAAAGCTGAAACAGTTTGGTAATGCTACTATTGTCTCACTCTCATGGCCTCTTCCTTCTGTTTACATTGTCCCAGATTTAGGGTTATTTGCTGGACAGAGATCATGCAGTTTTCAAGTTTGAAACTCAGCTTAATTTGGGACAGGGATCAGCAAACTTTTTCTGTTTGGGCCAATTAGTAAGTAATTTGGGGCCGTATGGTCTGTGGGCCAAATATTAAGCTTTGCTGGCCATGTGGTCTCTGTTGCAACTACTGAAGTTTCCCATCATAGCATGGCAACAGTGTGGTAGGCAGAATTCTGAGATGGCTCCTGAGATTCCTGGCCCCTGATGCATAAAAACTTTATCTCAGTTATTTAATCAAACACTAACCTAGGTGCTGCTGTGAAGGGATTTTGGAGACGTACTTAATGTCCCAAATCAGTTGACCTTAAAATAGGGAGATTATGCGTGGTAGGTTTCACCTAATCAGGTGGGCCTTTAAAAGGGATAGGGCTCTTCCTAGTAAGAGAGATTCAAAATGTTAAAGAGGTTTAATGTGAGGGAGACTCTCTATTGCTTACTTTGAAGATGGAGGGGGCCATGTGGCAAGGTATCTAACCAGCCTCTAGGAGCTGAAGGTAGCCCTTGGCTGGTGGCCAGCATAAGAATGGGAGTCTCAGTTCTACAACTGCAAAGAATTAAATTCTGCCAGCTAGGTGAGCTTGAAAGAGGACCTTGAGCCTCAAATGAGACTACCATCCCAGCCAGCGCCTTGATTTTAGCCTGGTGAGACCCTGAACAAACAGCCCAGTCCTGCCGGGACTGCTGACCAGTGGAAACTGTAAGATAATAAATTTGTGTTTTAAGCCACTAACGTTGTGGTAATTTGTTATACAGCAATAGGAAAGTGATGCAAACAGCCATAGACAATATGTAAGTGAATGAGTGAGGAAGGATGTGTTCCCAGAAAACTTTATTTATTAACACTGAAATTTGAATTTCATGGAAATTTCGTGAGTCACAAAATATTTTTCTTCTTTCAATTTTTTAACTGTTATATATATAGATATATAACTATATATATCTCTCTCTCTATATATATATAGTTAGCTCATAGGCTGTACAAAAAACCAGTGATGGGATGGATTTGGCCTGTGGGTTACAATTTGGCAAACCCCATATTTAGAAAATTGGTGCATTTTTTGGTCAAACCCTCTGAACTTTGGAGAAGTTTTCAGGTCTCATAGGAATACGGACATCAGTCTCTAAAACACCCTTTTATTCATGATTTTAAATGAGTGGTAGCTCATTTTCTTCACATAGCATCGTAAGCGTCATAGCATTTTTCAAACACACAATACATTTTAAAATAATTTGCACTAATGGTGTAAATCTCTTCTAAATATCAAATCTAAACTATAAAACCATTTAATTTATACATCAATTTCTAGCACTCAAATAGGTTCAAAGGAACATTGCCAACTTTAATGAAAATATTGTAGTTATTTATTTATTTTATATCCCCCAAGGAAGTACTCTTTATTCTTTTGATTGTATGATTCTAATTAGATGATAAACATGCATGGCCTTTCTTAAGACATGTTAATTAGTATGGATGTTGCTATAACAGTCTTCTGGCAATTTATGTTTTCCGAATATCTGGTATATCATGCATTAATTTTTATCATTTAATGAAATTGCTAAATCAGGAATTTAGAATGCTGTGTTTAAACTTTCTTTAATTAGAAATGGAGATATGAAAGCAGGTAGGACTCTTGGAAACAACACTTTAATAGCACAAGATAGACATGTTTTGGGGACACTTTCTGGATTAGTTTCCTGGGGCTACTGTAACAAAGTAGTACAAACTGGATGGTTTAAAATAACAGAAATGTATTTTCTCACAGTTCTGGACACTAGAAGTCTGAAATCAAGGTGTCTTCAGGGCCTACCCCTCTGACACCTGGAGGGGAGAATCCTTCCTTGCCTCCTTCTAGCTTCTGTTGTTTTCTGGTAATCATGGGTGTTCCTTGGCTTGTAGATGGATCACTCCAGTTGTTGCCTGTGTCATCACATGGCCGTCTTCTCGCCCGTGTCTCTGTGCATCTTCTACTCTTAGAAAGACACCAGCCATATTGGATTAGGGCCCACCCTAATAAACGAACTTAACTTGATTACATCTTTGATTATTTCCAAATAAGGTCTCATTTTCAGGTGAGGTAGGAGAATAGGGTCTGGAGGTAGGGAACCTGAGGCTGATTCACACTGACTTCCTAGAATGAAGTAGAAAGGAAAACCTAACTTTCCTTTTTTTTTTTTTTTTCCTCCCAGAAGCAATCATGAAAGCCACGGGAGTTTATTTATTTAATTTTTTTCCCCCTAGACGGGGTCTCTCTCTGTCGCCCAGACTGGAGTGCAATGGCGTGATCTTGGCTCACTGCAACCTCTACCTCCTGAGTTCAAGTGATTCTCCTGCCACAGCCTCCTGAGTAGCTGGGATTACAGGTGCCCGCCACCACACCCAGCTGGAAAACCTAACTTTCCACACCTAAGTAACAAAAGGACCAGAGGCTTTTTGTTTCCCTTTGCAAACCCCACCTTTTCTGTGGGGCAGATGGGAAATTGAAAATACTTCTTTTTTTGCATAGAATTGTAACTTTGTAACTTCCCTTCAGCCTCTGACTGCAGGCCAAGTCTTTGTTTGCACAGAAGTGCAACTACTCTGATTGTGGGCCACCACTTCATTTACATAAGTTGAACACCAAGTGGCCAATGGGAAACCTCTAGGGAGTATTTGTATGCAAGAAGATTCTGTGTCGGGGCCCATGAGCAGCTGCTTCAGCCCACTCCTACCCTGTGGTGTGTAATTTCGTTTTCAATAAATCTCTGCTTTCCTTGCTTCATTCTTTCCTTGCTTTGTCCAATTCTTTGTTCAAAATGCCAAGAACCTGGACACCCTCCACTGGTAACAGAGCAGAATAGAGAACCCAGAAATAAAACTGCACACCTACAGCCATCTGACCTTTGAAAAACCTGTGGGTTTTATCCAATTCTTTGTTCAAAATGCCAAGAACCTGGACACCCTCCACCGGTAACAACAGGTACTGGGGCTTAAGACTTCAATATATCCTTCTGAGGACATAATTCAACACATAACCCTTTCACAAAGAAAATGACAAGAATTTAAGATAAAGAATGTTAGAATAGAAATGGTCTTAACAGTTTTCTACAATAACCACCTACTTGTATTTTTGAAGAAACAGGCATGGAGTGATTAGGAGATTTACCCATGGTCACACACAGATAAAAAAGGACAGAGCTGGAATTGGAAATTGGTAGTGACAGGGAAATTTACAAATCATGCAAATACATTTCTGGTTAAACACCTAAAACAGTCAAGGCTGGCCCTCGGAAAAAAGTGGGAATTAGGCAGCTTATCTGAGTCTTTCTCATCTCCCTTCATTTATTTCTGCTTTCTTCCCTGTTGGAACCTCCTTGGCCTCACTCTCTCCTCTAGGAGCAGGTGGCATATACTGAGCGCTTCCTATGTGCTGGACATTGTGCTAAGTCTTCCTCATTTAATTCTCATAACATAGTGGTAAACACTATTATGATCCCATTTTACGAATGAGGAAACTGGACTTCAGATATTATGATTCTGTTTTATAAATGAGGAAACTGGACTGAGATGCAAACACAGGCAGAGCTCACATTTGTCTTAAAAATTATTGTATACATCTAAAAGGTACAAATGTAATTTTGTTCTATGGATGTATTGCACAGTCTGAAATCTAGGCTTTTAGTGTATCCATGACTCAAATAATGTGCATTGTATCTATTAAGTAATTCTCAGCACCCACCCTCTCCCATCCACATTCTTTTTTTTTTTTTTTTTTTTAACTGCTCTCTTATTCTATTCCTCCTTCTTGCCATTGCCCCCCACTGCCATACACCTACACACAGTTTATGCTTTGCTCACAGTCCCTTCCTGGAGGCCCTCCTTAAGCCTGCCTTCCTAGACAGGGTTCTATATTTCAGAATCGTCTCTTGTACTCTGCCTGTTTCAGTGACGAGGTGGTACAGAAAGAAACCAGTTGGCTGTATGAGCAGGTCCTTCCAGGGGCGGAGGGTCTGTTTTGCAAATTTGAGGATTCAGAAACTTTGTCAGCTCTCCCAGAAGTGTTCGGGTCTAGGGATGGGATTGCCCTACCTAAATTTACAATTGGTTGATTGCAAATCCAGAATACCAATTTGTGGATTTACACTGAGAAAGATGCCTGCGAAGTGCTGCAACCAGAGAGCAATATTGAAAAGGGAGAGCTGCCCAGACAGGGCCTTGCCAGGGGTATGATAGCGAGATTCTAATGCCCATGAGTAGGGTGCTGGTCTCTCTGCCACTGAAGGGAACAGGACAGATGGGCTGGGAGTGCAGGCCATGGGCTTGACTCCTGGGTAGCACGGTCCCAGGGGCTAGGTTGTCTCAGGGCTTTTCCTCAGGCAACCTGAGGCAGAAAGTCAGATACTTATGTGGAGAAGGGCCAAGGCTCTAGCAGGAAAGCCAGTGCCAGGACTTGAATTCAGAGGACAGAAAGGGGAACACGAGGAGGGAATTCAGTAGCTCAGGAAGATGTGGGCAGGCAAACAGTGCTGGATTCTTTGCTCAGTCTGAGCCTTGTCTTGGACTCTTTGGATTTAGGCCTGCACAAGGTCATCCTGGTGATCAAACCCCAGCTTTCTCCTGAGGGCTTTGACTTGACCTGACCTTCAGGGCCTTGGCAGACTGTGCTGTCTCTGGCAGAAGCTTCATACTCTGGCTCTGACCACATAAATCTCAGTCCTCCCCAGGATGGGAGGATTCAGGTATTTAGCCACAAATCTACGGTTCCTGAGGTCCCCATTAGCTGCCCTGGCAATGCCCCGCCACCCTCCACTCCCTGAGTCTGTCATGGTCCAAGAAGGAAAATGCAAAGTTCCATGGGTAGGTTTCTACTTTGGCAGACCAGAAAGTACAGGTGAGGGCAGAGTTGATTCCATGGCTGGTTCAGAGAGCAAGAAAGCTTTAGGTAAAAGTCTTACAACAGACATGTTGGATTTTTCCACTGTTGCTTGCCTTTCTCTTTTTGCATCATTGGATCCAGAAATCGTTAGGTTTTTTGCCTCTGTCGTGTTATCTCTCACTTGCGGACATTATTGCAACAGGCATTAACTTCTTATTTTATTAGTAGCCATTAACCATACACAATTGATCTACATGGCTTCTAAAGAGCCACATCAACTGCACCTGTGTTCCAGTCACCTCCACTGACAGCTGGCTTCAGCAGTCACCCAGCTGGATGAGCTGCCCTGGATCAGAGCATTGTCTGTTAATCACTAGTGAGTACCAAGTACCTAGCACTCAGCAGTAAATATTTGTTGAATAAATGAAGAAATATGTGATTGAATGTAAACTTTTGAATGTGGTCCAGTTTGTCCCAACATTCACAGAGAAGCAGACTGTGGTAACTGCTCTTACTTTTTGTTATTTATTTATTTATTGAGACAGAGTTTCACTCTGTCACCCAGGCTGGAGTGCAATGGTGCGATCTCGGCTCACTTCAACCTCCACCTCCTAGGTTCAAGCGATTCTTGTGCCACAGCCTCCTGAATAGCTGGGATTACAGGCATGCACCACCATGCATTTTTGTGTTTTTAGTAGAGAAAGGATTTCACCACGTTGGTCAGGACGGTCTTGACCTCCGGACCTTAAGTGATCCACCTGCCTCGGCCTCCCAAAGTGCTGGGATTACAGACACTTTTTGTCTTTTAAAAAGTACACAGGTGAGCAGGCTGGGCACAGTGGCTCATGCTTGTAATCCCACCACTTTGGGAGGCCGAGGCGGGCAGATCACGAGGTCAGGAGATGGAGACCATCCTGGTGAACACGGTGAAATCCCGTCTCCACTAAAAAGACAAAAAATTAGCCAGGCCTGGTGGTGGGCGCCTGTAGTCCCAGCTACTTGGGAGGCTGAGGCAGGAGAATGGTGTGAACCCGGGAGGCGGAGCTTGCAGTGAGCCGAGATCGCGCCACTGCATTCCAGCCTGGGTGACAGAGCGAGACTCCATCTCAAAAAAAAAAAAAAAAAAAGTACACCGGTGATACAGGAATCATTCTCATAAAAGATTCAAACATTATAGAAGCATACAGAACAAAATCCTTACTACTCTCCCTCCCACCACCCATACCCTGAATCCCAGTCCTCTCCTTGAAGGTAACCACTGTTACCAGTTCAGTGGGCATAATTTCTGTCTACTTTCCATGTATTTACATACATGTAATGTACATGTGTTCATATATATATGTGCCTTTCTTTCATAAATAGGATTACATTATATTTATTGTTTTGCAACTTGCTTTATTGTATTTAGCAATATATCATGGGCATCTTTCCACACCAATACATCTACATCATTGTCAATAATTGCATAGTATTGCACAACATGGACATATCATATTTTATTTAACTAGTCCTATATTGGTAGGTATTTTAGTGGTCTATGGTTGGTCTCTAATATAAACACTGCTGTAATAAATATCCTTGCTATCCATATTTATTATATACACTTTAATAAGACAAGTTCCTCCTGCCCCATTATTCTTCCTTTTCAGCATTTTTCTGGTTATTCTTTCTTATTTTCCATATGAACATCAAACAAGCTTCTCTAGTCCCTAGAATAGGCAGTTTTACTGGGATCATGTTAGATTTGTAATTTAAATTAAAGAGAATTGACCTATTTTGATGTTAAGTCTTATTATTTATTTATTTATTTTAAATTAAATTTTATTATTTTGTTGTTGTTGATGTTGAGACGGATTCTTGCTTTTGTTACCCAGGCTGGAGTGCAATGGTGTGATCTCAGCTCACTGCAACCTCCACCTGCCTCCCGGGTTCAAGCAATTCTCCTACCTCAGCCTCCTGAGTAGCTGGGATTACAGGTGCGTGCCACCATGCCCGGCTAATTTCTGTATTTTTAGTAGACATGGGGTTTCACCACATTGGCCAGACTGGTCTCAAACTCCTGACTTCAGGTGATCCGCCTCCCTCGGCCTCCCAAAGTGTTGGGATTACAGGCATGAGCCACCGCACCCAGCCATCTTTTCGTTTTTGTCTGAAGTTTCTAAAAACATTTTATTTTAAAATCATTACAAAATCAATAAATGTCTGTTGTAGAAGCTTTAGAACACTTAGAACTGTACGCATTAAAAATTACCAGCTTTCTGCGCGCCCCCCCCACCCCCAATTCCTATTGCCCACAGGTAACCACTGTTATCAGGTCATGGTCTCCCTCACTTCTTCAAAAATAAAATCATGCTATTCCTGTGATCTGCAACTTGCTTTTTTCTTAAAGTATTTTCCAAGTAGCTTTCCATGTCAGTACATACAATGCTGCCTCAATATTTTTAGACTGCTGCAGTTTATTACCCTCTGTGGATATGCTAGATTTTTAAAAATGCAATGCCTTGTGATAGACATTTGTGTATGTCCAAATTTTATTATTATAAACCATTTTATAATAAACAACCTTATTATATAGTATCATGCACATTATGTGATTTTCTATAGGATAAATTCCTAGCAGTGGAATTACCCGTGTCAAAAGTTATTGTGCATTTAAAATTTTAGTTGATATTGCCAAATCACATTCCCAAAAGTTTTTAACAATAGTTAAAAGAGAGTATATGTTTTCTAAAACCTTGTCATCACTAGGGCTATTAACCTTTTTAATATCTGCCAATCTGTAGTTTTCGTTTCTATTTCTTAAGTAAGTGTCAGGTTGAACATCTTTTCATATACTATGTTTGCTGGTAATTTGTAATTTGCCTTCTATGATTTCTCAATTTTCATCCTTTGTCTATTTGCCTGCCTTTTTAATCTTATTAATTTTTTTTTTTGAGACGAAGTCTCGTTCTTGTCTCCCAGACTAGAGTGCAATGGTGCGATCTCGGCTCACTGCAACCTCCACCTCCCGGCTTCAAGCAATTCTCCTGCCTCAGCCTCCCGAGTAGCTGGGATTACAAGTGCCTGCCACCACGGGACGGGATTTCACCATGTTGGCCAGGCTGGTCTCGAACTCCTGACCTCAGGCGATCCACCCGCCTCAGCCTCCCAAGTGCTGGGATTACAGGCGTGAGCCACTGTGCCCGGCCAATCTTATTAATTTATAACAGTCCTTTGTGTATTACCAATACTAGTCTTTTACTTTGCATATTTGTTACAAATACTTTCCCTATTTTTATGCCTCTTGGCTTTGTTTATGATGTGTTTTGGCTGTTTATAAGTATTCAAATGTCATACAGGCAAATGTTTAAATCTTTTTTATTTTTGCTTCTAGATTCCACGATTATAAAAGATATTCTCCTGGCTGGGGCATGGTGGCTCACAACTGTAACCCCAACACTTTGGGAGGCTGAGGTGAGTGGCTCGCTTGAGGCCAGGAGTTCGAGACCAGTCTAGGCAACATGGCGAAACCCCATTGCTACTAAAAATACAAAAATTAGCCAGTCTCATAACCTGGTCTCAAATAAATAAATAAAAATATTCTCCTATATTTGATTTTACTCACTATATTGTTTTATTTTGAAATTGAAATCTTAATCCCATCTGGAATATATTTTTGGGCAGGCAGTGAGGTAGTGATCTAGCTCTATATGTTTCTACATGGCTAGTGAGTTAAGGATATTTAGGTGCTAGTAAAGGTGCTAACTCAAGCTAGCTTGATAGGGGGAAAAAAGGGAATTTATTATAAGAATATGGAGTATTTCTCTGGAACCCAGATCTTGGATGGAGCTTAATTTCCCAAACGGCTGGAATCAGAGAAGGAAATGGTGTCAGGAATGCAAAGAGTAGCTTGTTGCCATTCCTCAGCTCTGCTGCCCTCTGGGCCATGGCTTCATTCATCTCTGTGGGTGGGCTTTCTCGGCTACTTGGTCTTGTTGGTGGAAGCTGTGTATACCAAAGCTCAACACTTGAGCTTTTAGGTCTCCTCCCTTAAAGATGCCAACCCTTCAGACTGGAAGAGACTCTTCTCAGTCTAGCTTGGGTCAGGAGTTCACCTCTGATCCGACCAGCTTTGACTAGGGAACTTGGGTCACTTAATGTGTACATGGCTGTTGTGGACCCACTCCTGAAACCTTATGAATTGGAAAGGAGAAGATAGAAGATAGAAGTTCTCTGAGAAGAATCACTGTGACCTGGGCAGACACATCTACTACACTATTTGTCCCAGCACCATTTTTTTTCAGCACCATTTTTGAACAATGTGTATCCCCACTAATAATCTCTTCCACTCTCCTGGATGACTTTTCCACGCTGCATTAGCTATGGCAAGTGAACAGGGTTCCATTGCTAAAGGAGACTTAGAGGACTCAAATGGCATTACTCACAAATACATAGTTTATTACAGGAAAAGGATACAGCCAGGGGTCTGGAGTGGTCAGGGACAGGATCCTATTGTCGTCCTCTCTAAGAGCCATGATAGCAGGACCCACTTTATCACTTGGACCACTGACATGTGCACAGAACACACTGACATGTGCACAGAACACCTCAGAACCAGGGAGTCCAAAATGGACTCTCAGATGGGCCAGTCACACAGGCATATTTTAACCTCAACAGTAGAGCCCTTTGAGGGAGGGACAGATGTCACACAGAGACCAGGTACAAATAATCAGTCTCACTGTTACCAATACGTAATGTCGACAAGCTCGGACAAACCACTGTGAATCTCAAGACTCATGGCTACAAAACACCACCATTAACCAGTATGTTTTGTGTCTTGATAGGGGGTCAGTGTCACGCTAGAACTTCAGTAAAACAACTAGGGCTAATTCTGGACATGCTGGAATTAACCTTACAACCCACACTTCTTCCTTTGTCCTCTGTTTTTGGGTTCTGGTGTTTTAACAATTTCTTGTGATCTGAAAAATTTTTGTAAGTCTTTTTTGCAGTAATTGAAGTCTGAATGTTCGATTTGATTTTTCTTACTTTGGACATTCACTTCAAATTTACTTCAAAATTTACCTCTAAAACATCTGGACTACTTTGGAAAACAACAAGGATTGATAACTCTGTATTCTATAGGTAGTGGCTAGCATTTGTTTTTTTGAGTCGACTTCCTAATCATTAAGAAAATTACTTTAATAATTCAGTTTACATCAAAATTCTCTTCTGCCTGCTTTTAGATTGAAAGTAAGTTCAACTTGCAGTATTCAAATACTGTGGAAACCCACTTAATTTAATGGTTTCTAAATCATGCAAGGCAAAAACATCTTACCTAAAGAGCTTTCAAAAACTCATGATTAAAACATATTTTGGAATAGAATTACTTTATTTCAATTTTGCTTTATAAACGGAATGAGCAGAAATGCATTAAACCCCAGAAACCTGCGTTACCACCATTTGGTGTAATTCACATGCTGAAAATGTAATATTTTTCAAAGGCCCCAGAAAGCCCATAATAGGCTGTCTTACTCATGTTTGTGCTCTCATCTTTGTTAAAGATAGCACAGGGTCCCATTAGCCTCTGGGCATTGTCAGGCCAAATGCACAGAAGCATTAATTGAATACACAGAAGTCTCAATTAGGCAGTGATTTTTTTGCCAGTAACATAAGGAGAAAAACATTTTGATTAAAATTGGGAATGGAGAGGGGCAATTTTGTTTCCATTGCAGATACCTGATTAGCTATGAAAAGGGAACGTGCTTTCTTTAAGCTTTGGGTTAATAATCTGAAAACCTATTTCTCTGGCTTTTGTTAAAAAAAAAAAACCAATCAGATGTGATGCTGGAGGCAGAAACCATTAAAAGAAAAGAATGAAAACATAGACCACATTTTAAAACTCTATTAAAATACCATAAATAATGTTGAAATTCAAACAATATATCTAGAAAAAAAATATTTGCAACCTATATGAGATGATTCTAACTGATTGATTAACGTAAAAAGATACATGCTTAAATAGAAAAAATTGGCAAAGGACCCAGCTGTGACACAAAGTAAGAAATACAAATGGAAATAAAGATTAAAATGTGTTCTGCTTCACTGGCGATCAAAGTCATGCAAATTAAAATCACATTGCTATTTTTACAAACCTACCAGGGTGGCAAAGATTAGAAGATTATTAGTATCCGGTGCTTAAAATGGTGTGTGGAAAGGGCATTCTGAAATATTACTGATGAGAAAAGTCAATTGAGTGCAATTTGGTAATGTGTCAAAACTCAAAATGTGCATACTTGTTATTTAACAATTCCAGAAATCAAAAATCTGTATTTTGCACATGCATAAAATATGTTCAAAGATGTTAATTGCAGCATTATTTATGATTGCCAAGAAGATAACAACCAAAATGTCCATCAAAGGGAATTGGGTAAATAAATATGGTACCACTTAACTAAGCAACTTCAAAAATTAATGAAGTAGATCTATATGCACCGATAGGAAAAAAATCCCAAGAACTATTACTGAGAAAAGCAAGTTCCAAACCACAAAGTATCATCACTGTCTCTGGTACTTTTTGATGTTTATTTTTAAAAAGCCTTTACCTGGGGTATATTTTATATAAAATAATCATCACATATTTCAACTGTACAATTCCAAGCTTTTTAGTATATTTATAGAGCTATGCAACCATAATTACAACCTAACTTTAGATTATTTCTATCTTTCTTTTATTTCAATAGCTTTAGGGGTTGATATGGTTTGGATATTTGTCCCTTCCTAATCTCACTTTGTTTTTTTTTTTTTTTTTTTGAGACGGAGTCTTGCTCTGTCGCCCGGGCTGGAGTGCAGTGGCTGGATCTCAGCTCACTGCAAGCTCCGCCTCCCGGGTTTACGCCATTCTCCTGCCTCAGCCTCCTGAGTAGCTGGGACTACAGGCGCCTGCCACCTCGCCCGGCTAGTTTTTTTTTGTATTTTTTAGTAGAGACGGGGTTTCACCGTGTTAGCCAGGATGGTCTCGATCTCCTGACCTCGTGATCCGCCCGTCTCGGCCTCCCAAAGTGCTGGGATTACAGGCTTGAGCCACCGCGCCCGGCCCCTAATCTCACTTTGAAATACAATCCCCAGTGTTGGAGATAGTTCCTGGTGGGAGGTATTGGATCATGGGGGCGGATGCCTCATGAATGGCTTTGGTGCCATCCTCTAGGTGATAAGTGAGTTCTTGCTCTGAGTTTATGCAAGATCTGGTTGTTTAAATGTCTCCAACGTTAGCACCTCTCCACCTTCTCTCTCTTGCTCCTGTTCTCACCATGTGATATGCTCGCTCCTCTTCACCTTCTTCTGTGATTGGAAGCTCCCTGAAGCCCTCACCAGGAGCTGAGCAGATGTTGGTGCCATGCCTGTACAGCCTGCAGAACCATGAGACAAATTAAACCTCCTTTCTTTATAAATTAGCCAGTCTCAGGTATTTCTTTATAGCAATGCAAGGATGACCTAACACAGGGCGTATAAGTGGTTTTTGGCTACATAGATGAATTGTATAGTGGTGAAGTCTGGTTTTTCGGTGTACCTGTCACCCAAATAGTGTACATTGTACCCAATAGGTAATTTTTTTCCTTCTTTACCCTCTCCCACCCTCCTCCCTTTCTGAGTCTCCAGTGTCCATTATACCACTCTGTATGCCTTTGCATACCCATAGCTTAGCTCCCGCTTATTAGGACGAACATGCGGTTTTTGGTTTTCCATTCCTAAGTTACTTCTCTTAGGATAATGGCCTCCAGTTTCATCCAAGTTACTGCAAAATACATTATTTTGTTATTTTTTGATAGCTGAGTAGTTTGTACTCCATGGTGTATATATACCACATTTTCTTTTTTAAAAAAAATTATTTTAAGTTCAGGGGTACATGTGCAAATTTGTTACACAGATAAACTTGTGTTTTGGGAGTTTATTGTGCAAATTATTTCATCACCCAGGTATTGAGCCTAGTACCCATTAGTTATTTTTCCTGATCTTCTCCTACCTCCTACCCTTCATCCTCCAATAAGCCCCTGTGTATACCATTCCCCTCTATGTGACCATGTGTTCTCCTCATTTAGCTCCCACTTATAAGTGAGAACATGTGGTATTTGGTTTTCTTTTCCTGTGTTAGGATAATGGCCTCCAGTTCCATCCATATCCCTGCAGAGGACATGATCTTACTCCTTTTTTGGCTGCATAGTATTCCATGGTGTATATGTACCACATTTTCTTTGTCCAGTCTATCATTGATGGGCATTTAGGTGGATTCCATGTCTTTGCTATTGTGACTAGACAACATTTTCTTTATTCACTCATCAGTTGATGGGCGCTTAGGTTGATTCCACATCTTTACAATTGTGAATAATGCTGTGATAAACACATGTGTGCTAGTGTCTTTTTAATATAATGACTTCTTTTCTGTTGAGTAGATACCCAATAGTGGGATTGCTGGATCGAATGGTAGAGCTACTTTTAGTTCTCTGAGAAATCTCCATACTATTTTCCATAGAGGTTGTACTAATTCACATTCCCACCAGCAGTGTAAAAGTGTTCCCTTTTACTGCATCCATACCAACATCTATTGTTTTTTGACTTTTTAATAATGGCCATTCTGGCTGGGTTTTTCTCACTGTGTTTTTATCTCACTGTGGTTTTAATTTGCATCTCCCTGATGATTAGTATTGTTGAACATTTTTTTATATACCTGTTGGACATTTGTGTATCTTCTTTTGAGAAGTGTCTGTTTATGTCATTTGTCCACTTTTTAATGGGATTATTTGCTTTTTCTTGATTTGAGTTCCTTGTGGATTCTGGATATTAGTCCTTTGTTGGATATATAGTTTGCAAATATTTTCTCCCATTCTGTAGGTTGTTTATTCTGTCCACTCTCTTTGACTCACTCCAACCACGTCTTGTCAGTCCTAACATTACTTGAAATAGTTGATCACTCCGACTTTGAAGCACTTTTTCAGTTGGCTTCCAGGACCTCACGCTCTCCTGGTTTCTTTTGACCACATTGGTTCCTTTCTTTGTCTCTTTTATTCATCCCTCTTCTTTTCCCCAACTTCTCCAACATTAGAATTTCCCAAGGGCTTGGTCTTGGTCCACCTATTTTCTCTCACTCTCCTTGCTCCATATCTAATCTCATGGCTTCAAATATAATCCACGTGTTGCTGTCTGCCTAATTCACTTCTTCAGCCAATCCTTTCTCCTGAACTCCAGATTCATACATCCAACTGTCTACTTGACATGGCTTAGCTGTGTTATAGACATCTTAAACTACTTTTCCTGTTCCAGACTGAACCTTCAGATGTTCATCCCCATAACTTATCTTCTTTTAGTCTTCTACATCTCAGTAAATGACAACTTCACTCATCCAGTTGCTCAGACCAAAAACCTTGGCATCATCGTTGACTCCTCTCTCATACACTCCACATCTAGTACCAAATTTCCTGTGAAGCTAATGAAGCTTAAGCATCAGAGCCGCTCACTTGCAGGAGCGCCTTATGAGACACAAGGCTCCTTATGGTGGGATAACACAGTCATATGCTTTTGTAAAATTTACAAAAGTAAAATATTTTAATTACAATCAGTTAAGACAGCTGTCTCTTTTCACTCTCACTTCCCCCTGTATCACTCTTCCTTCATGGCGGGATTGGCATTGGGTGGCTGTGAACGTTGTTGGGATCATGCAGAGGAGAATTTTAATTGGGTTTACATTTATTTTTGATTTGATCAGATATATTTACATGGCTGGCAGTTACCTCTATACCACTGTTAACCATCTCAGCGTAAGGAGTGGCTTCCAGAAATACTCTCACCTCAATTACCTTACTATGCTGGCTAGTGGTGCAGGGCCAAAGAGCATATCTCAAATACTAACACCTCCTATAGCACCCAGCACTGGGAGTATGTGTAGTTGAGGAGAAATAGATTTGGAATGTACAGAGCCAGAAACTAGTCTGTGGAAAATTATTCACTGGACATGTAAAACTATATATGGAGGACTCGGTTCCACCTAGTCAGAATGGGAGTTTTCTTCTGTCACTAATATACTCAATAATGCAGCATGTGTAACTATAAACACATCATATGTTTTTTTATTGTGGTAATAACACTTAACATAAGATCTACCCTCTTAATATATTTTAAACTAAACAATACAGTATTGCTAGCTGGAGGGACAATGTTTTGCAGCAGAGCTCTAGAAAATCTTCATCTTGAAGAACTGAAACTTCATACCTGTTGAACAACTCCCCACTTCCCTTTCCCATAAGCCCCGGGCAACCACCATTCAACTCTGCTTCTATGAGTTTAACTCTTTTATTTTATTAGAGATAGGGTCTCACTCTGTCGCTCAGGCTAGAGTGCAATGGTGCAATCCTAGCTTACTGTAGCCTCGAACTCCTGGGCTTAAGGGATCCTCCTGCCTCAGGTTCCTGAGTAGCTAGGACTACAGGTGTATGCCACCATGCTCAGATTTTTTTTTCTTTTTTTTGTAGACATGGGGTCTCACTATGTCCCCCACGATGGTCTTGAACTCCTAGGCTGAATCAATCCTCCTGCCTCAGCCTCCCAAAGTGCTACAGGTATGAGCCACCATGCCCAGCCAAGTTTGATAATTTTAGATACCACATATAAGTGGAATCACGCAGTATTTGTGCTTCTATGCCTGGCTTATTTCCTTTAGCATAATGCCCTACAGTTTCATCCATGTTGTCACATATGGCAGGATTTCCTTCTTTTTCAGGCTGGTTAATATTCCATTGTATTTATATCTCATTTTCTTCATCCATTCATCTACTGATGGACTTTTAGGTTGTTTCCACATCTTGGCTATTGTGAATAATGCTGCAGTCAAAATGGGAGAGGTAATATCTCTTTGAGACCCCAATTTTAATTCTTTTGGATAAATATTCAGAAGTAGGATTGTTGGATCACATGGTAATTCTGTTTTCTGAGGAACTGCCATACTGTTTTCCATAGTGGCCACATCATTTTATATGGAAATCTTGTGACACAGAATTAATCAGAAATGCTTTGTTTTCAGAGCATAAGCCTGTAGCAGTATTACAAATCATGATTTTTGTCTATGTATGAATTTGCATGTTTTATGCATTTTAACATACTGGATCATGTTTTAGTGTATCTGACTCATCTTATTCTGATGAAGACTGGCAGTTTCAGATGAAATGGCATATGCAATTGTCACGAACATGGGAAAATAACCTGAAGAAACAAGTGTTCCAATCACAAAAAGCCTAAACATATTAATCAGTAACTCAATGTATGCAGTATTAAAAGTGATTTGATTATATAATTACATAACTCAATACAATGCAGTGTCCATTTTTCAATACACTGCAATTGTTCTTATAAATGCTTTATTTTCAGATGAATTTTGTGGTGTTCTTCAGATTTTTGATGAACCTGAATTTGAATATGATAAGAAGGAAGAAAGCCAAATATGTAAACTGAAAGAAAGAAGACTAGCCTGTCAAAACTTGTCTTATTATTATTACAATGGCAATTAAAAACTTTATTAAAGCAAAATAAAAGTCCAATAAAATACAAATTTTGGTTAATAATGTTAAAGGAAAGACAAAGTTATCTTTCTCTTCTTTTTATAGAAAATGTTATAAAATCATCATGTGGCAGGGAAACAAATGGTATGCAACCTACAATATGAGAAAGTTACAGGGAGTGTGTCGGGAGGTTAATATTAAATTATTTTTCTAGATTTTCTGATGTTTGTAGTATTTGTAAGCTTTTATAAATTCATAATATATTGTGATTTCTCAGTTTAAAGAAATATTCGCTTTTGTACCAAATTTTTTATTGTTCTTCTTAACAGAGAACCCCCAAATTGTATGTTAGGCCACACAAGCCTAGGTCTATCCTCCTTATATCCAGTCTTTTAGCAAATACTATTGACTCTACCTTCAATATCTGTACAGAGTCTGAGTACTTCTCGCCATCTCCACTCCCACCACTCTGGTCTCAGCCACCCTCATTTTCTGCCTGGATTATTGCAGTAGCCTCCTAATTTTTCTTCTTGCTTCTTCCCTTGTCCTCTTGTAGTCTAATGTGAACAGAATAGCTACAGCGATTATTTTAAAGCCAAGTCCTATCTGGTCTCTCCTCTACTCAGAACTCTCCAGTGGTTTCCATCGTCACTCAGAGTAAAATCCAAAGTCCTTTTTTTGTGCCCTTCAGAGACCTATGTGACCTGTGCTCCCACAAATCTCTCTGACTTCCTTTCCTACTCCTCTCTCCTAACCTGCTCCATTCTAGCCTCTTTGGAATGGAGTAAACATACTTCTATCTTGGAGCATTGGCATTGGCTATTCCCCCTACCCGGAATGCTCTTCTTTCAGATATCTGCACGACTTACCCCCTCAGTTCTTTCAGGTCTCTGCTCACATGTCACCTTATCAGTGAGACCTTCCTTATATAAAATTGCAGGCTCCCCATCACTCATTATCTCCCTTCTCTGCCTTATTTTTCTCTATATCACTTATCACATCTGATATAATACATACTTCCCTGTATATTTATATATTTTCTTTCCCTCCCATAAGAAGTAAGTTCCACAAGGGAGAGGACCTTAATTTGTTCACTAATATATCCACAGCATCTAGACACGTGCTTGGCACATAGCAGGCATCCAATAAATATCTATTGAATGAATGAAGAACAAATCCTATATGCCCATTTAGGCAGTGGAATTAGAGGATCTTCTTCTCTTTCTCCTTCTTCTTCTTCTTTTTGATGGAGTGTAGCCCTTGTCACCCAGGTTGGAGTGCAATGGCACCGTCTTGGCTCACTGCAACCTCCGCTTCCTAGGTTCAAATAATTCTCATGCCTCACGAGTAGCTGAGATTACAGGCGCATGCCACCATGCCCAGCTAATTTTGTATTTTTAGTAGAGATGGGGTTTCACTATGTTGCCCAGGCTGGTCTCGAGCTCCTGACCTCAAGTGATCCACCCGCCTTGGCCTCCCAAAGTGCTGGGATTACAGGCGTGAGCCTCCACGCCCGGCCCCTTCTCTTCTTTTTTAAAAAAGGTACTTAAAAAAAAAAAAGTGTGGTAAAATATCCACAGCATAAAATTTTTCATTTTAACAATTTGTAAATGTACAGTTTGCTGGCATCAAGTATATTCACACTGTAGTATAGCCACCACCTCCATGCATCCCACAGAACAGTTCTTTTCTTGCAACATTGAAACTCTGTACCCTGTTTCTTCTTTATACACTAAGTTAATGCCTGAATTTCTTATAACAAACATTTATTACTATAATGTCAAAAGGCCATTTCCATTTTGGGAACAGACTAATCATAAATTTATATTCATTTCATAAGACAATAATTGAGAAAAGATTGTGTTTCTATTCCTTGAACAGATTAAATGTGAAACTGTCCAGTTTTTTAAATGATTCATTAATGTGTTCCTCTGGGAGCTTGAATATTCAGTACCAGCTGTTTCCCTCAGTAATATCTGAATTTAATATTTTACCTTAAGAAATATGATGCCAAAGAAATAGTAAATATTTAACTACATATGGTATTATTTTAATATGTTAACATGTTTTCTTTACTTGGAGTTTGTTTAATTAGCAATACTGTCACAGTCCTGCAACATCATAATACAGAGAAGGGAGAGAGGTAAGTGGCACCTACTCAGAGCCTCCTAGGTGTCAGGTGCTTTGCAGATATTAGGAGTGGCCTCCATGTCCTCAGACCTCACTCACTTGGCATTACACTCCAGATTGACTTTCACCATCTCCATTTTGTGGCAGATGCTCTTGACAAGATCACCAATTATTTCGCTGTCACTAAATCCCAATAGACAATTTTCAGTCTTTATTCTCTTAACCTTATAGCTGCAGTTAGCACAGATTATCATCCCCTTCTTATCAAAACCCCTTCTTCCTTTGGTTCATATTCAGAGCTTTTTTATTTCACTTCCTCAATACTTCCATTATTTTTCAATTTCTCTCCATATCCACTGTCCCCACCCAAACTGGTCTGACACTGTATACTCTTGCCTGGACTACTCTTCTAGCCTCCTAACTGGTCTCTCTGCCTCCAGTCTGCCCACCCTCAATCTGTTTCCTACACAACTGCCAATGGCCTCTCCAAACTACGATCACACCACTCCCTTGTTTATGACTCCTTGATGGATTTTCTTTGCTCTAAAATTCAGTATCTTTATTCTGGTCTACAGAGCCCTTCATCCTCTTGTTCCTGCCTGTCTCGCCAGACTCAGCTTGAGCCACTCTCATTTTTGATCTTTCTACTTGAGGATTCTTTAAGTTTCTTGAATAAGCCAAACACTCTTTCATCTCTGGATCTTTGCACACGCTCCTCCCTCTGCCTGGACAACTCTTTATTCATTTATTTATCCACTCAACAAATACTTATTGAGTACCTGGTGCCGGGCACTGTTCTAAGTATTGGGGATATAGCACTGAACAAAATAGAGATTCCTATGCTTGTGGAGCTTGCATTCTAGCCAGAGGAGAGAGAGAAAAATTAATGAAGGCAATAAATAAGTAAACCGCATGGTATTTTAGAAGGTAATAAGTACTATGGAAAAAAGAAAAGGTAGAGAGCAAGGTAAGCAGGATCTACAGTACAGAAGAGGGTGGGCTGGTGAAATTTTCAATGGCAAGCTCAAGGTAAGCCTCCTTGAGAGGGTGATATTTAAGCAAAGACTCGAAGAAGGTGAGAGAATAAGCCATGTGGATATCCGAGGGAAGAACATTCTAGGGAGAGGAAGTCGTCATTGCAAACTTATGAGGGGGACTCTTGCATGCTGTGTTAGAGGAATGGCAAAGAAGATGGTATGGCTGAAGTGGAATAAGCAAGGCCAAGCACAGTAAGAGATGGTACTGAAGAGACAGCCGGAGCCTAGACTGTGAAGGGGCTGGGAGGCCACTTTATGGAGTATGGCTTTTTTTCTCCGAGTGAATTGTGAAGCTATTGGTGGGGTTTGAGCAGAATAGTTATATAATCTAATTAATTTTATTCAAACATCCCTCTATGCAATGTTGAGAGTAGACTCACAGGAAGATGTGGGTAGGGGAAGATGAAGCAGGAAGACTGTTCGGGAGGATAGTACAGTAATCCAAGTGAGAGATGATGGTGGCTTGGGCCAGAGCAGTAGCATTCGAGGTGGTGAGAAGGGGCTGGATTATGGACATATTTTGACAGTATAACCATCTTGACTTGCTGGTTAGATATAAAGTGTGAGCAGGGCCATATCCTATATGTAGGATCTGAAACTTATCTAGTTTGTGGGCCTTGTTTAAAAAACATACAAAATAAAGTACAAATGTGAGTATGTATATAAAATAAGAAAAATTATGCCAATCAGGTAGACTTTGTCAGGACAAGATGAGTCAGGTACTCTAACACGTGATTTGATATGCTGGGATTCATAAAACCCGTGACTTCACACACATACTCATTGGTGTAGTACTGCCTCAGGTCTGTGTCCTATAAACATAGGAATTCAGATCAATTCTATTTAATGATATTCCCATAAAAAAAAGAGTATGCTGCACTTATAATTCTGTATGCTGCATTGTCCAGTATATTCTTAACCGTTAATAAATCCCTTTTTTGGAGACAGGGTCTTGCTCTGTTGCCCAGGCTGGAGTGCAGTGGCACAATCACAGCTCACTGCAGCCTCGACCTCCCAGGCTCAAGCAATCCTCCCACCTCAGCCTCTCAACTAGCTGGGACTACAATACAGGGTCACGCCACCAAGACTGGTAAATTTTTATATTTTTTTTGTAGAGACGGAGTTTTGCCATGTTGCCCAGGCTCGTCTCGAACACCTGAGCTCAAGTGATCTGCCTGCCTCGGCATGAAAAATCCCATTTTAATCTAGGCATCAGTAAGAACCAAATCTTCTGCATACAAGTCTATGTTTTAGAAGGATTTTCCACAGTCTAGCTTCTGGCTGTGTACATTTCAAACCTTGTGTCACCTCCACTACCTCCATGCTTCCAGTGTCAAGTACCATAGGACAGATTCATATCACAATGTGACTTCTGGTTCTCTACTGTTCTGTCACTACACCAGGTGAGTCAGCACATTGGCTGTAAGCGGTGTTCCAGGAAGCCAACCTTCTACTGGGACAGCAGTATGCAGTATGCAAGGAGGTGACTGCAAACGACATAAATGTATCTTGCCAAAGCCCAGCTAAATGTATCTCTAACTCAACTTTACCTAAGCAGGATCCCAAAAATGTCCTTGGTCACTCCAACAGCACCTAATACAAGGGGAAACATGATGGAATGAAATTTGGAATGGAAAGAGACAGTGGTCTTAACTGACTGCAGTAAGAATATCTTACTGTCCCAAATTTTACAAAAGTATATGACAATGTGAACACATTCCTAGGGGCCTTTCTAGGGCCTTGGAATGTGAGGGTTCCTGAGGCTAAAACTTCATTAGCTTCAGGTGAAGCTGGCACTGCATATGGGGTGTGACAGGAAGGGAGACATTAAGGATGATTCTGAAGGTTTTAGCCTGAGGAATGAATAGGATGAAGTTGCCATTCCTGAGATGGTGAACACCTCAGGAGGAGAAGGTGGATGAAGTGGAGAGGGCGGGGAGGGGGAAGATCAAGAGTTCAGTGTGACCACGATAAGTTGAGATGTCTATTAGGCAGCCAAATGGAGATGCCAAGTAACTCTTACCATTCCGTTGGTGGACTAGTTCTACTTGTCTTTCACAGTTCAGCTAAGTGTCATCTCCTCATTTTGGACTCACTGGGTAAGGTTGAGTCCATTGTTATATACTCTGCAGCATGCTGTACCTCTCTTTTTGTAAGAATTAACACCCCCGTGACGATTTTTTTTTTTTTTTGAGACAGAGTTTCACTCTTGTTGCCCAGGCTGGAGTGCAATGGTGCAATCTCAGCTCACTGCAACCTCTGCCTCCCGGGTTCAAACGATTCTCCTGCCTCAGCCTCCTGAGTAGCTGGGATTACAGGCATGTTCCACCATGCCTGGCTGATTTTGTATTTTTGGTAGAGACGGGGTCTCTCCATGTTGGTCAGGCTGGTCTCGAACTCCTGACCTCAGATGATCCACCTGCCTTGGCCTCCCAAAGTGCTGGGATTATGGGCGTGAGCCACTGTGCCCGGCCGTGATATTTTTAATGGTTGTTGCTATGGTTTGGATATGTGTCCCCACCAAAGCTCATGTTGAAATTCGATCCGCAGTTTGATCATGTTGGGAGGTTCAGCCCAATGGGAGAAATTTAGGTCATGGGGGTGGGTCCCTCAGGGATAGATTAATGCCTTCCCTGGGGTGGGTGAGTGAGTTCTTGCTTAGTTACCTGAGAACTAGTTGTTAAAAAGAGCCTGACACCTCCCCTCACTCTCTCTGGCTTCCTCTCTTGCCATGGAATATCTGCACAGTCTAGCTTCCCTGCGCCTTCCACCATGAATGGAAGCAGCCTGAGGACCTCACCAGAAGCTAAGTAGATGCTTTGGCCATGCTTCTTGTACAGTCTGCAGAACCGTGAGTCAAATTTTTAAAATAAATTACCCAGCCTCAGGTATTCCTTTATAGCAACACAAAGTGGGCTAAGATAATTGTCTGTCTTGCGCTGCACTAGATAAACCTGGGACTGTGCATTACATACTGCTGCTATCTGTAATGTATAACACAGTACACAGCACTGGATAGATCTTCAAGAAATGTTGAAATGTTTGTTGAATAAATGATACACAGTCAAGTAATTTTTCCAACTCATGGCTAGAAAATGGCAGAGCTAAGACTTGCAGGGGCATATTTTTTCAATGTTTAAAAAACAAAGCAAATGACGCATAACAGAAAAGTGCACTTAACACCAATGAATTTTCACAAATTGAGCATACTTTTTAAATTAGCACTCAGGCCAAGGAATAGAACATCGGCAGCATCTCAGAAATCCCGTCATGCTTCCTTTCTAAATTACTACCCCTCTTTCTTACCCCAATGTAACCAACATCCTGATTTCTAACATCATAAGTTAGTTTTTCCTGTTTTTGAACTTTATATAAGTGGGATATAATAGTATATACGCTTTTGTGTCTGGCTTCTTTTGCTCTATGTTTGTGAAATTTAGAAATATTGTGAGTAGCAGTCATTGCTCATTTTTATTTATTTTTATTGAGAATTACACAGCAGTTTTCAAACTTTTTGGTCTAGGATCCCTTTAAACGTATACCAATTATTGAGGAACCAAATAAATTTTGCTTATATGGGTTATAGCTATTGATATTTACTGTATTAGAAATTAGACTGGGCGCGGTGGCTCACGCCTATAATCCCAGCACTTTGGGAGGTTGAGGCGGGCGGATCACCTGAGGTCAGGAGTTCAAAACCAGCCTGGCCAACATGGCGAAACCCCGTCTCTACTAAAAGTACAAAAATTATCCGGGTGTCGTGGTGAGCACCTGCAATCCCAGCTACTCAGGAGGCTGAGGCAGGAGAATCGCTTGAACCCAGGAGGTGGAGGCGGAGGTTGCAGTGAGCCGAGATCACGCCATTGCACTCCAGCCTGGGAAAAATTTTAAAATATTTATTAATTAAATAACTCATTACATGTTAACATAAATAAATAACATATTTTAGTGAATATAATTATATTTTCCAGAAGAAAAATATTAGTGAGAAATATGGCATTGAGTATAAACTAGGGTCTTGGCAAGTATGTTGGAATACTGACCCTGTATGCAGTGGCTGACTTCCAGAGGTCTTAGCCAAACCCCAGAAGAGCACAGGAGTGATGGCAGTGGAAGGCACTAGGATGGAGACCATAGTCTCTGGGTTTCATGCTTCAACAAGCGCAGGTACAAATGAGTGTTTCAAGGAGACATGATATTGGTACACAGAAGGGACCCAGTCAATTTGGTAAATGTGTAAATGCATGATGTGGTTAAAAAAAAAAAAAAAAAAGTTGATCACTTTGGGTAGGAAATGAAGATAATGGGAGGGCACAGACCAGGCAAGTAGGAAAGGGAGTGGTGGCAGAAAATAATATGTTTGTTTAGGAGGCAGAAGACCTACTTTTCAGGGTACGTGGCAAACCCTTTAGTGTGGTATTTATGGCTTCAATCTGCTTTCTAGACCCATCTGCTACTCTGTCCCATGGTCCAGCCATTTCATTCCCCAGATAGGCACGCACGTGCACACACACACACACACACACACACACACACACACACACATATCTCTGCCACTATTCATGCTATTTCCTTTACCTGCAATGACCTCTCTTCTTTGTCTCTCCTTTACTGCCAGTTAAATTTCTGATGATTCTTCAGGACCCAGTTGAAATGCCTGCTCCTGAGCACCCGCCCAGACACTGACCTACTTCTTCGTCTTTGCATCTTAGCTCATCATTCTCTTTTATGTTCCCAGAGCACTTTGTACTTACTCCTATTTCAGAATTTGACCTGTGTCATTATTGTCCAAGTGTCTGTCTTCCCCTCTAGACCAAGAACTAGATAAAGCAAGCCACGGATCTTAGACACCTGTGAGTACCCAACCCTGAACATAATTCCAGGCATATAGTAGGTGCTCAATATATGCCCACTGAATTATTAAAATGACTTGGGTCTGTAGTGTTTGTCCTGCAGCTTCAAGTGGACAGCCCAGCTCTTCGTGACCTGGTAAGACACTTGCATATATATATATATGTATATATATATTTTTGTTTGTTAGTTTGTAACATGTTATGTCCTCTAAAGTGAATAGCAATGGTCCTGTTAAAAGTTATGAAGCAAGAATGGGTGGAAAGAGACAGGAGAAAGATAAAGAAAGCAGGAATACTCTGTTCTCATATTTTTAAAAATCTACTTGGTAGTATTTGTTTTTGCTGAGAAAGAGTAGAGGCAGCCCTGGTCATAGCACTGCAGTAGGAGATGGGGGTGCCCCATGACGCATCTTCCTCACCACAGGACTTCCATCAAATCCCTTAGTCTACCCTCTGGTTAGGGACAATATTACCTTCTTCCCTTATCCCAAGGCTTAGGCTTTTCACATAGCCAAAGACCCTCTGAAGTTATGAGTATATTTTTAACAAGAGCCATATGGCGATAATGTCCTGCCTTTACTGTCCTCCTCAGTAAGGGCATATCACCCATCTTCTGATTCCAAGTCCTCCCTCCTTTGGGAAGCCTTTCCTGAGAAAAGCCCACAAATTACGATGCCTCTTGACTCTTTTGGCTGGGGAGTTGAGTGACACAGTATATAAGAGTGTAAAGATGGAAATGTTTCGCATGCAAGCTTTTTCCCAACTAGACTTGAGACCTTGTCCTCAGAGATAGTGGCGCATCATTTTCTGTCCCCAGCAATGTCTCACATGAGGCATTCCACATCGGTGCACAATAAATATTTGCTGATTGATCAAGGATGGGTGGGCAGGCTGGTCTGTACCTTTCAGAGACTGTAGGTCATGCATATTTACTTTGTCTGTGGCTGATTAATTAACCTTCTGTTGTCAAGCCATCTCTGAAGCTGGAAAGATAAGAAACAGCCCTGTCTCAGCTTCAGATTTAGAGGTCAGGAGGTCTTGATTTCTCTCTGTGGCTTCTTCATTAACTGGTACAAACTTGGGCAAGCCAATTTGTTGCTCTGGGTCTCAGTTTCCTGGACTGAAAAAAGAATGGGAGACTTAGGTTTCATGGCCAAGATAGAGTAACAGAACCCAGGCATACCCTCCTGCATGAAACAATAAATAAAAACAGACAAAATACATGAAACAATGGATTTTAAGACATTGAACATTAGGCAATGAAGGACAGTAATCCCAGAGAGATGGGGACAAACAAGGGGAGCCCTATGATAACCTTAGCCTGTTTCCTTCAGAAATTTTCAGAAAGTGACATAGGGAAGGGTACTGAAGTAGAGCCTGGTGGACCTCCTTGAATTAAGGAGACAGAACTGAGGGTCCAGGGAGACCAAGAAAAGAGAGCTCATAGGAAAGAACACCAGAGAGGAAAGAGCTACTCTAAGAAAGACCTAGAGTACTCAGTAGAGTACTGATCAGCATGTATGTGTGAGAAAGCTACTCAAAGGTGGCAAATAACCATCTGACATGATTAGAGGGAACTGTGCCTTGTGCTCACATAGGGCCAGAAATAGTGCTTCTTCCTGCCAGGCAGACTGGAGAAACTCATAATTCATGGGACATTGAGTAGTCAGGAGGTCTTGCCTCAGTAATGGGAAATAACCAGCCAAGACTAAGTGCTGTTGCAGACCCATCTAACCAACCACAAAAGCAAACCCAAGAGAATCAAACTGTTTCCAGGTGATTTAACTGACCATACCAAGTGTTGATGAGGTTGTGGAGCAAATGGAACTCTCATTCACTGCTGGTGAGACTGCAAAATGGCACAACGCATTTGGAAATCATTTTGGCAGTTTCCAAAAATGTTAAACATACACCTGCCATATGACCCAGCCATTCTGTTTAGGTATTTACTGAAGAGAAATGAAAGCCTATGTACATTCAGAGACTTGTACGTGAATGTTTAAGGCATCTTTATTTATAATAGCCAACAACTAGAAACAAACCAAATACCCATCAGTAGGTGAATGGATAAATTGTGGTGTATCCATGCAGTGAAATACTACATGCAACAATATGGATAAATCTTAAAATGATTATGCTGAGTAAAAGAAGCTAGACAAAAAGCACATACTATATGATTCCTTTTTTTTTTTTTTTTTTTTTTTGAGATGGAGTCTCACTGTGTTGCCCAGGCTGGAGTGCAGTGGCACAATCTTGGCTCACTGCAAGCTCTGCCTCGTGGGTTCAGGCCATTCTCCTGCCTCAGCTTCCCTACCAGCTGGGACCACAGACACCTGCCACCATGCCTGGCTAATTTTGTGTATTTTTCAGTAGAGACAGGGTTTCACCGTGCTAGCCAGGATGGTCTCAATCTCCTGACCTCGTGATCTGCCCACCTCAGCCTCCCAAAGTGCTGGGATTACAGGCGTGAGCCACCACGCCTGGCCTATGTGATTCCATTTTTATAAAATTGTAGAAAATGCAAACTAATCTATAGGGACAGGAAACAGATCAGGGTTTGCCTGGGGGTGGTTTGGAGAGGAGAAACAAGTGGGCAAGTGAGAGAATACAAAGGAGCATGAGCTAACTTTTGAGTTTTTAGATGTGCTCATTATCTTTGTTATGATGCTGGTTTCACAGGTATCCACATATATCAAAACTTATCAGATCATACACTTTAAATATGTGCAGTTTATTGTATGTTAATTATTCCTTAATATAGTTGTTTTAAAAATCCATTAATTTATCACATACTTTGAATTAATCTTTTACCCATCCATGCTTAATTTTGTAACAACACGCATTAGTCTTTTGGAAAATGTTGTTTTACTGAGGTATGCAGGCAGACCTTCCAAATATTCACAGATTTTGCCATATATTATTTAAAAAGTCACATTTGTTACTAGTACCACAGACCTCATCAGGACAGTCTTTAAGCATGGGGACACTGTCAAGCTCATACAGATTTTCCAAAATTCTATTTTTTACTTGAAAGCTCACATATATTTTATTTATTTATGTATTTTTTAGAGATGGGCTCTCACTGTATTACTGGGGCTGGTCTTGAACTCCTGGGCTCAAGCAATCCTCCCACATCAGCCTGCCGAAGTGCTGGGATTACAGGCGTGAGGCACTGTGCCTGGAGAAAGCTCCAATATTATCATTGGTAGCAAATACTGCTAGTTAAGTGACAGACTCACTTTGTTCATTTTCCAGGAAGTGTCTGCCAAAAGCCTAAATCTGAATAACTGTAGTTTGTCTGTTAGCCATTCTTTCAAGTAAAAATAGGGTTCCATGACAAAATTGTCTAGTTCAGCTCACAACTCTAACAAGTACTTTTCCTCGAGACAACCATTATACATTGGTGTGTAACAGATGTGCCTTATGCATGCTTTCTAGTTCATCAGATGGAAAATGTACCCAATGATCAGATTTGATATAATTGATTTTTACTGCTTCATCAAGGACTTTGTTTACTGTGAGTGTGTAGGGTGAAGAATGCCATGAATACCAGTACAGTTGGTACTACTGCCTTGATTTGTGCTGAGGTGCTGGCAATATATATATACCTTTGCTTTTGCACCATCAGTACAAATGTCAATGTGTCAATGTAGTGAAGAAGGCAAATATCCTTTTAGTGTTATCAAAATGATTTTGACCTTGAGGACCCCTTGTAAAGGTTTTGGGGACTCCTCAGAGATCCACAGATCACATTTTTGAGAAAAGGTTCTATGCAGCATTATATTGTCAGAATATACTACAATCTATTGATTTTTACTATTGTCAGACGTTTGGAATATTCTGTTTTGAGCTATTACAAATAGAAGTGATAAGAATATCTTTGGACACTTCTCTGAGTTATACATGTGCATGTATTTGTGTTGAATATGCTTAGAAGTAAATTTGCTGGCTCACAGTGTATATGTATGCTCAAGTTTAGTAAATTATGCCAAATGGTTTTCCAAAGTGGATGCATTATTTCACACTCCCACCAGCAGTGTCTGAGTTTTAGAGGATTTGAATTCAGATGCATCTGATTGTAAAGCTCAAGCTCTATACAGTGATAGATTTTGCTTTTTAAAATAAAATTAATAGTTGTTCATGATAAAAATTCACAGTATAGACGAGTTTAAGTTGAAAAGTATTACAGAAATGAGAACACTACTATAAAAGGATATGTGTACAAGGATGTTAGTGATAGCTCAGTTTGCAGTGGCAAAAAAGGAAAACAGTTAATGCCCATTAGCATTTAATAATACATCAATAGTATTGAATATTAACCATTAAAAAGGAAGAATTAGGGCTGGGTGTGGGCTCACGCCTGTAATCCCAATACTTTGGGAGGCCAAGGTGGAAGGATCTCTTAAGGCCGGGAGTTCAAGACCAGTCTGGGCAATATAGTAAGACCCCGTCTCTACAAATAAAAAGTAAAAAAAATTATCTAGGTGTGGTGGCATACACCTTTACTCCCAGCTACTCAGGAGGCTGAAATAGGATCGCTAGAACCCAGGACTTCAAAGCTGCAGTAGGCTATGATTGCACTACTGCACTCCAGCCTGTTCAACAGAGCAAGATCCTGTCTCTAAAAAACAAAAAAACAAAAAAAGGAGGAATTAAGTCTATGCCAGCAGACTTAGAGGAATTCCTCAAAGTTTCATTAAGTGGCAAAGAGACAATGCTGAGAATCATACATAGTATGATCCCGTTTTGTTATTTGTAAAGCAAATAACAAGAACAGCCTATGCGTATATGAATAGGTTTGTGTATGAATAACTGGACATGACTAAAGGTGCTAAAGGTCACATAACAGGCTGTTAATTATGTTTAGGGATTGGGCAAAAAAAAAAAAAAAAAAGGCATGGATAAACATGCCCGTGATAAAAACAGCATGTATGAGATCCCATCTTTGTAAAAGTGTGTGTGTGTGTGTGTGTGTTTGTGCGTGTGTGTATGAATAGGGAAAGGTAGGGAAGTATGGTCATTGTCTTAATCTGTTTCCTGTTGCTATAACTGAGTACCAGAGACTGGGTAATTTACAAAGAAAAGAAATTTATTTCTTACAGTTCTGGAGGCTGGTTGTCCAAGGTTGAGGGACCACTTCTGGTAAGGGACTTCTTACTGCATCATAATATGGCAGAGGGCGTCACATGGTGAGGGGACAAGAGCTTGCCAAACTGGCTTTTATAACAGACCCAGTCACATGATTACCCATGAATCCATGAATCCATGAATGGATTAATCCATTCATGAGGGCACAGCCCTCATGACCCAATCACCTCTTAGAAGACTCACCTCTTAATATTGTTACATTGGTGAGTACGTTTCAACATGAGTTTCAGAGGGGTCAGATATTTAAGCCAGAGCAGTCTACCAAAGCATAATTTGCGGTTATCTCTGAGTAGGATTTGTTTGTGATTTTTTTCCTTCCTTAAACTTCTATCTATCACCAGAATAATTAAAGAATAAATATATGTTACTGGGACAAAGATTTGTAAAAGATGCTGGGTATACTGACTAGTTATCTGGAAAAATATAAAATGAGATCCAATCTGTACACCATACACAGGAATCAACTCTAAATGGATCAAGGATCCAAGTGTAATACATGAAACTATACAGATATTAAAAGAGGCTGGGCGCAGTGGCTCACTCCTGTAATCCCAACACTTTGGGGGACTGAGACAGGTGGATTGTTTGAGCCAGGAGTTCGAGACCAACCTGGGCAACATGGCAAAACCCTGCCTCTACTAAAAATACACACACACACAAATAGCCGGGAGTGGCGGTGCACGCCTGTGGTCCCAGCTACTTGGGAGGCTGAGGTGGGAAGATCATTTGAGCCTGGTGGGTGGAGGTTGCAGTGAACTGAGATCATGCCACTGCACTCCAGCCTGGGTGACAGAGTGAGACCCTGTCTCAAAAAAAGAAAAAAAGAAGAATATATGAACAAATTCCCTTTTACCCTTGGTGTAGGGAAAGACTCTTTAATCATGACTCAAAATCTTGAAGCAATAAAAGAAAAAAATGGATAAACTTGACTACATTTAAAAATTCCATGGCAAAAAAGCCTCATCATAATCAACATCAAAAAACAACTCAGAAACTGGAAGCAAATATGTGCAATATGTATCACAGATAAAGGGGCTGGAATTGTGACTATACAAATAATGCTTCAAAATTGATGGGCATAGGTCCCCAAAACTCAACAGAAAAAGGGAGAAATACATAAACAGACAATTATCTGTCTATCATCTGTAAATAGCTCCTTAACCTTGTAACCTCACATATAATTAGGTAAATGCAAATTAAACCAACACCAGGATATCATTTGCCCCCATCAGATCAGCAAAAATTAAAAAGTATGACAATATGTTCTGTTGGCAAGTCCATAGTTACATAAAGAAATAATTGAATTCATACCTAGGGAGAAGGGAAAGCACTTTCTCACAGAAGAATGCCAGTTAATAAATGTAGAAGGAATGACGGAAATAGAAAATCACCATCTGACAAATATCACAGTAATAATTGTGTTAGGCAAGAATCATCAAAGGATTAGTGGGCAAAGCATGATGAGAAACAGGATGTTCATATAGTCTCAAACTACCTCTCCACAAACTATAAACTAATTTGGAAAAGAAAAGGAGTAAATTTACAGTGGAGCAACCCAACAGATACCCCTTAACCAGGTGGTCAAAGTTAACACAACCAGTAATTAGACATATGCATTGTGTGTCTCCTAACAGGATGCAGCAAAAAGGGCCTTGCATTAATTTTGTGGTTTTCTTTTCCCAAATGCATAACCTGTACTTAGTCATAAGAAAACATGAGACAAACCTAAATTGAGAGACATTCTGCAGAATAACTAGCCGTTACTTTTCAAAAGTGTCCAGGTCATGAGAAACAAAGACAGACCGAGAAGCTGTACCAGACTGCAGGAGACTGAGGAAATATAACAACTAAATACAGTGTGGGATCCTGTATTGGATCTTAGACCAGAAAAAGAGCAGTAGTGAGCCAATTGACGACTTCTGCATAAAGCCTCTAGATTAGTCAATAGTATCATATCGATGTTAATTTCCTAGGTTTGATAATTGCATGTAGTTATATAAGATGTTAACTTTTGGGAAGCTAGTAGGGGGCAGATATTTGAATTATTTGTACTGTGTTTGCAAGTTTTTTTATAAGTCTGAAATTATTTCCAAATCAAAAGTTAAAATATGAAAAAAGAATAAACATATATTGCTTATATAATCAGAAAAAACACACACAAAAAACCTAATTTTATTGTGTAAGCCAAATAAAACTAGTTTTATTGTGTAAGCCAAAATAAAAATAAACCCCCAAAATTCAAGTGAAATCTCCTTTCCCTTTACCCTCATCTGCAGCTCCATTTCACAGGGGTAACCACTGTTACCATTTTCTTGTTTATCTACCCAGGAGTTTTTGCTGTTTATATAAGCATATGGGGTGTGTGTGTGTGTGCGTGTGTGTGTCTAAAAGGGATATACACACACACACCCCCACACACACCCCACAGAGATTGAGGCAGGAGAATAACGTCTGGAGGCAGGGAACCTAAGGCTGTTTCACGCTGACTTCCTAGAACTAAATTGAAAGGAAAACCTTAACTTTCCACGCCTAAGTAACAAAAGGACCAGTGGCTACTGCCTTTGCAAACCCCCACCTTTTCTGCACCACAGATGGGAAATTGAAAGTACCTCTGATTGGTTGCTTTTTGCATAGGAGGGCAACTTTGTAACTTCACTTCAGCCCCTGATTGGTTGCTGCAACCAATACTGATTGGGTGTAATTTTGTAACTTCACTTCAGCCTCTGATTGGAATCAGACTGATGGTGGGCCACCACTTTATTTACATGAGGTGAGCACGAAGTGGCCAATGGGAAACTCTAGGGGGTATTTGGACTGAGAGGATTCTGTATCCAGAGCTCTTGAGCCTCTACTCAGCCTGCTCCCACACTGTGGAATGTACCTTCGTTTTAAATAAATCTCTGCTTTTGTTACTTCATTCTTTCCTTGCTTTGTTTATGTGTTTTGTCCAATTCTTTGTTCAAAATGCCAAGAATCTGGACACCCTCCACTGGTAACAAGATGATATTTATTCATACTATTCTGCTTCTATTTTCTTCATGAAATGGTATATTTTGGCTACTTATCAGTGCACATCCACATACATGCACCTCTTTCTTTCTTTTTTTTTGGTTTAATCTTTATCAGTTGGCCAGTCCCTGTTAGTTGTCATTTTGATTGGCTCCTGTTTTTCACTATTGCAAGAAATGCTGCAGTGAACACCCTTGTTGATGTATGTTTGTGCATATGTGCAAGAGTATTTCAAAAAGGAAATTCTTTTTCACTTGGGGTTGGAATCACCGTCCTGCTTTGTATTCTGGCTGGACGGGAAACAAATCTGCATTAGACCACAGTAGAGTCTGGTCCTCTGTGGGAAAATAAGCTTAACATGGAAAGCAGTGGAGCCCTGGCCCCCTGCTGCATATTGGAGTACACATTCTCGTGGCCAGAATACTTGTGTCTTTCTCCTGAAGAGGAAAAAGCAATTTTTACTGCCCGGCTCTGCATTTTCAATATATCATTTATCAGTCACTCCACACTTCTGTCAGTTGAACTTTAATTTTATTTAACAAACACTTCTAATATGGTTAATGTGTGCTGGTCACTGAAATATTTTGCAAATGTTAACTAATTTCATTCTCATAACAGTCTTATGTGCTAGGTACTGCTATCATTATCCTCATTTTTCAGATGAGGAAACTGAGGCACCAGGATGTTAAGTAACACACCTAAAGATACACAATAGCTCCAATGTCATCCCGCTGTTCCTCCTTTACCATTTTCTTCTAGTATACATATCACAAAGTAGAGGGTTAGGCCCGTGTCATTCCCTGAGCCATTCGTCTGGTAGCTACTCTTCTCTGCTGTTCCATGGACCAACACTCAATTTTCTGCTGATCTCCTCCAGAAATTCAGCACTCAAGTCCCCTTCTAAGAAGGATAAACAGACACTGGTGAGTGAATGAAGGGACACCACACATTCCTATACTGTCCTCTCATTTATACTTCCCAAAATCACCACCAGATTTGTACAGATTTTGCAGAAGGCCTGTGAATAACTGAAAGGAGTTTCAAGTATGGGGACTTTAAAAAAATGATCTACTGTCCATGTCCATGTCTGTAGACCAAGAGAAAATCACCAGAGAGGCCCATTACAGAGAGAACCCTCATGCCCTTCTTCCTTGAATTCAGCTTTACCTTTTTCCTCTTCTTTCAACCCATCAAATGAAACTCCACCCACCCCCTACTCCCAGGATTTGGTCTTGCCCCAGGTCCCACCTCTATCTCCCCTAGAAGCCCATTGGCCCACATCTTAGTTATTCAGCCTGGCATATGGCTCTGAGCCTTCCAAATGGACAGGTTAGGGTAGGCTCTGGCATTCCAGGTGTCATCCCTTTCCAAAGGTCTCCATCAGTAGGGGTCACAGAGAGCAATGCTTTTTTGTTTTTCCTGATATCCAGTGGGTAACGGTTGGATGAAACACAGACACGCACGTCTATCTCTTCAGGCAGAACAACAGATTCTCGGAGAGAATGCTGTCTAACTCCAAATGGAAGAAAAGAAACCTTCTCCCAACTTTCCCAGATCGCAAGGGCGATGGTGCCTTACGTGATTATGCAGAGCAGTGCCCCTTTCCCTTCTCATTTTCAAGGAATGAGAAATAGACTCAGAATGGAATAATAATCACTAAGATTTAATAAACGTTTACTGTAGGTGAGGTTGTGGATGGTCTCATTTAAGCCTCATAACAATCCTGTGATGTTACAGGAAGTATAACTATCATCTTAAAGATGAGGAGACTGAGGCACAGTATATCATAAAGGCCACACAGCTGGTAAGTGGGACAGCAGGAATTTACACTTGGCAGCCAAGTGTCCAGAGCCTGTGTACTTTCTGTAACACCATACAGCTTCCTTATAGTTCAGATTGTAAGTGGTAGAGGTGAGATTTGAACCCAGATCATTTGACTCAGGAGCCTGAGCTCCCAGCACCTTAAGGCTCCAGCAACGGCAGCTACTTACATACACAAAGAACTGGCTTTGGGATGACTGCATGATATTGCTTTAAATTGCCAGATGAGGCCCTTCCCTCTCACTGTTCTGTCAGCAGAAAAAAGGCAATGTAAATGTTTATGCTCCTCTAGTACAAGCAAACCCCTAGGGATCCTTTCATGATGGACACACTTATGAAATCATCTAGATTTAGAGCAGATGAAAGACTGCTGGGGTTTCTGTTGTTTTGCTTGGTTTGGTTTTAGCATTTCTTCCTGCGGCTCTGAGCAGAGAATCTGGAATTTGTCTTGGGTCAAACCTGCCCTTTCTCTGGGAGAGACCACTTCATTGAGGCCTCTTAGTAAGTTACCTATCTGCCAGTGTTCCTCGATGGTGGTGGAAAAGGGGAAGGCAGATGCTGTAGACTGGGGTTTTATGTATTCTGTTAAAATTAATGGTAAAGGTGGTCTTCACTGGGTTTTGCTTCAGCTGGCACAATCTGGGAATGAGGTACGAAGAACACAGTGTTTGGCCAAGGCAGAGGGATGTGAAGGCCCCTCTCAATAGAGGTTGGCCATCTGTTTGAGGGTGACTTGATCAGCCTAAGAAAAAGCAGGTTGGACATGTCCCCTCCTGCCTTTCACTTCCTCCCTGCTAAATGGGGTGAGGTAAGATCAGTACTGGAGGTAGTGTCTTGCTCCAAATTTTCCCGTATCATGTCTTTTGGGTTTCTTTTTGTGCAACATTGGATCCTATGGGTATAAAGTACACAGTGAGGTGCTGGGTGGAGTTGAGGCCAGCTGAGTCTAGTGAGGAATGGTGAATGGTGAGGTGGGTATACATGAAAAAGGGGAAGCTGGAGGCAAGGGGACAGGGTTCATAATCTCCAGATATATAACTGGGCCCTGGGAGTGGTCCTTGGGTATGTAATAGCAGCAGGTGGAGCAGACACTGTAGTAGGAGAGCTTGATGTCCCTTTGGCCTTCCTGGGGGAATCTAGAATGCTTCCAGTTAGTGACAAGTCTCTTATTGTCAAATCCCCATAGGCCTGCTGGGTACAATTGTTCACTGTACAAGGGAATCTGGTTGAGAGGGTCAGTAAGGATTGAAATCCAGCCTTCACCGTACTCACCAATTCATGCAACCTGGCTCAGAGCCTTTTTCAAATCTGCATGCAGGCACCTCATGGCCTATGGGCAGCCATGACCCTCACATCCAGTACAGTGTCTGGTGCATAATAGGTAATTGACATCTGTTGACCGATGCAAAAGATGGTGATGCAGCTGGTTGGTATGAGAAAGAAAGCTGCAATGACTGTGAAAAGAGGTGCTCTAATAGATGAGTGCAGAGTGTGGAAGGCAAATTTAGCATTTGGGAGGTGTGTGGCCCAGTTATCTTATTGGTTGAAGGTGAGTGACAACCACAATCTCCCCCAAAATCTGTTTTACTTGTTCTATCTGGCTGTTGTTCAGTTTGATTGTTGTGGGCAGTGGACAAGTGGATTTGGACATGGTGGATCAGAAGTGTGCTCTATAGAAACTTTACACAAATTGGGCTTCCCAGTCAGATGTTACAGGGTAGGCTGTGTTAGAAGTGGAACAATTATGTCTCTGAAGAATAAGGTAGAGATAACTGGGGAGGAAAGTGGTCCAGCTGAAGAAAGAAAGTGGGCTGTTCTCATGAAGGTGTTGATTTCAATGATTATTATGCTATGACCACAGTTGGCAGAGAGTTGGTGAGGAAGGTAAAGAATGTCTCCTGGGAACACTTGGTGATTGAGGGAGGGTGGGGTAGCTCTGTTGAGCTTCTTTAGCCTTTTTTGTTTTCCTGTGGCCAAAAACATGCCTCAGTGTAGTACAGGATGTTGAGTAAGTCAAGGTGCTTCATGCTGTGTGTTTCAAAAGAGCATTGGTAACAAGCTACAATAGCATCATAGCACAGACTTAGGACCTACATATGGGGCTTTGCTGTCAGGGATGAACAGGCAGTTCTGCTTATGTAGTAGGTCTCCCTTCAGTATGCTTTTCTGGAGAACCCGCCTTGAGATGAGCCTGGATCTCTTCGTGGTGCTGCTGGACACAGGTTAGGGAATCATTAGGGAAAGAAAGTGCTACTTGAACATTTTCCAACAAGTCACTTTGCAGCATGTCTTCCTTGTTCTGGGAACAATCACTTGGAAAGGCTCTCTGGGTAAATCTGAGGCAGGTAGGTAATCATTGCTCTGGGCTAAGGATGTAACAAGATTTTTTGTGGTTTGACAAATGCTGCCTTTCCGCAAATTCCTTGGTTTGTTGAGCTGGTTGCTAGGGAGGAAGTATGTAAATTTGCACAGGGGCCACGGAGCCTCCTTGGAAGAAAGGGTTTATGATCCTATACCTTTCTCATATAAAAAAGTATTTTAGCTCAAATTTTACTTCTTCGGAGAGGCCTTCCCTGATCACTCAAGTTATTATCACTTTATTTTGTTTTATAATTTTCATTGCACTTAATATTTGTACCTATCTTTTTGGGAAAAAGATTTACTTGTTTATTGTATACCTTTGCCCACTAGAATATGAGTTCCTTGAGGGCAGGAATATTCTCTGCCTTGTCTATCCTGTATCACTGTGCTTTGAATCATGCCTGGTACAATAGTAATGTTCTATAAGTATTTGCTGAAGGAATGAATGAATGAATGAATGGACTAGCTATGTGGGAGGTTACAAAATTAAAAGTACAAAGATTCTTCCTGCTTTTACCCTCCGTCTTACTAATCAGAGTATCATTTGATACCTTTGAGTCTCTTTTGACCATTTCTGGGATTGTTTTCTTCTGTTGGTTATTTGCATAATTCTTAATAAGATGCTTTTACTTTGAAATCTTGATTTATTTCCTTTAAGCAGTATTGACTTTCCTCTTTCCTTTTCTCTTTTTTGTTAGCTCCTCAATTGTTTACCATTAACACTTTGCATAACATACTTAAGCTTCCATTTATACTTACTTCTTGAGGCTTACTCTGTCAAATGAAGAAATTACTCCCCATTCCTCCTGGTTATTTGAGTACTTTTACATTGTTAAAGTTTAAACCATTTTCATATTTACATTCCATTCTATAACTATATTTGTCTTTCATGCTTTGTCTATAGGTTGATTCTGAAAGCCAATAAACATCACTTGCAAAATTATAATTTTGTAAATGTTATTAGTTGCAGAAAACAGAATGTGTGATTTGATCACTGGAGGAGATGTAATCCTATATCTCTATACCTAGGCCACTTGAAGGGAAATAGTACAAATTTCCAGTTCAAATGGTTTCTCTTTTCTTACACTCCAATTGCTGAGTTATACCACATTTTAGATTGTTTGATATATGGATCATGACTTTTTGAGGAAGTTTTCCTTTCTTAGAATTTCTAATTATTTTTTGGCAGAAGATATAGGTGCCTTTGTCACCATATTACTGATACCTTCACATAGTCGTTCACATAGATGACTCGTTAAATGCTCTAACATATACCCACTTTTTCTATGCCTCCCTCCTTCACAGCTACCATTTTAGGATTTTTTTTTTTTCATTGCATTCCTGGGTTATCATCTCTGTTTCTTAGATCCCAGGTCTTTCTCTTTCTTGGATCTCTTTTTTTGATTGTTAGAGTACATCCTCAAGTAATTTTTTTCAGAGAAGAGAGCTGGGGGGTAAAATTTCTGAGTTCTTTCATGCCTAAACATGTCTTTTTATTTTTATTCTTATATTTGACTAATATAGAATTCTAGGTTCAAAGTCATTTTCCCTCAAAATTCACAGGTATTATTTTGTTTTGCTTTGTTTTGTTTGCATCTATTGCTGTTAATGAAGATTTCCATTTCTTTGTACATAATTTTTTCCCTCTTTCTGGAAGCCTTAAGTATCTTCCCTTTATTCGTGATATTTTAGAATTTCATAAGGCTGTCTTTAGGTGTGAGGTTTTTTCTTTCATCCTAATTCCCACTCAGTGATCTTTCAAACTGAAATTTTTCTTCAGTTATGAGACATTTTTTTCTGTTTTTAAAATTACCTCTTTCCCTCCCTTGTTTTTGCTTTCTTTCTGGAATTTCATGTAAACGGATGTTAGGCCTCTTACATGGATATTTTGTATATTTTTAAGCTTTTCTCTCAAATTTTGCTGTTGTTGAGGCTGGATCCAGACACACTAGCACGGAAGGCATGCTTTGGAAAGGAAGACTCAAGGCGTCTTTTAAACACTGGAAGCCAAAGCCTGAGTTATGTGAACCCCAAATATCTGAGACGGGTCTCAGTTAATTTAGAAAGTTTATTTTGCCAAGGTTGAGGACATGTGCCCATGACACAGCCTCAGGAGGTCCTGATGACATGTGCCCAAGGTGGTCAGAGCGCAGTTTGGTTTTATACATTTTAGGGAGACATGAGACATCAATCAACATATGTAGGATGAACATTGGTTTGGTCCAGAAAGGGGGAATGACAACTCGAAGCAAAGGTGGGACAACTTGAAGTGGGGAGGGGGCTTCCAGATCCTAGGTGGATAAGAGACAAATGGTTGCATTCTTTTGAGTTTCTGATGAGCCTCTCCAAAGGAGACAATCAGATATGCATTTATCTCAGTGAGCAGAGGGGTGACTTTGAATAGAATGGGAGGCAGGTTTGCCCTAAGCAGTTCCCAGCTTGACTTTTCCCTTTAGCTTAGTGATTTTGGGGTCCCAAGATTTATTTCCTTTCACATTCCCCCCCCTTTTCTTTTTCAAAATCTTTTGGAGAAAGCATTTCAGAAGAAAATGAATCTCTGGTCTCAGGTTTCGTCTGATCTCTCATGGCTAGGTTGGTTTATTTCTAGATGGTTAGATCCTGAATTATTAGGAAAGTTCATTTTTAGCAGGTTGTGAAGTTTCATGTCCTATGAAGTGAACATAGGGAGAAGAAGGGAGAAAAACAACAGGCTGGGCGTGGTAGCTCACGCCTGTAATCCCAGCACTTTGGGAGGCCAAGGCGGGCAGGTCACCTGAAGTCAGGAGTTCAAGACCAGCCTGGACAACATGGTGAAACTCTGTCTCTATTAAAAACACAAAAAATTAGCTGGGCATGGTGGTGGGCACCTGTAGTCCCAGTTACTCAGGAGGCTGAGGCAGGCGAATTGCTTGAACCCAGGAGCAGAGGCTGCAGTGAGCCGAGATCGTGCCACTGCACTCCAGTCTGGGCGGCAGAGTGAAACTCCGTCTCAAAAAAACAAAAACAAAACAAACAACAACAACAAACAAAAGAACAATCCTGGAAAATTGGTATAAGCCATATTAGTCTGAAATCCATACATCAGTAGGCAAGTATGAAAGTGGTTTATGTATGTAAATAGGTTGCTGTTATTTTCTTCTAAAGTTTAAGTTGTCTGGCTTCAGTTCACAGGGCTTTATGAAAGCACAGCTTAGTTTTCAGTGACTCCTAATTAGGAAAAATGGGGGAAAAAAGAAGGAAAAAAATGGAAAACATTATTTCGAAGACTTGTAACCAAGAAAAAATAGAATTTGGTCCAGACTGTAGAAAATAATAAAAACTGAAAAACATTAGGCAAGACTAGAATCTAACAACAGGTGTACTATAGTTTTTGAAACATAATTTTTCTCTCTCCAGTTTTCCATCTTTACTAAAGATAAATCATGGTAGGACTGATTTGCTTTATTATACTTGGCCTGATTATTTGTATACAGTGCAGCAAGAGTTATTATTTTTTACACAGGTTTTTTAATTGGCGTTGATGGAACTTTGTTCCATAGAAGGAATCTCATGAATTTGTACCATCAAATACCTATGAATTGGGGCCAGGCACAGTGACTGATGCCTGTAATCCCAGCAATCTCGGGGGCCAATGCATGCGGATCACTTGAGGTTAGGAGTTTGAGACTAGCCAGGGCAACATGGTGAAATCCTGTCTCTACAAAAATACAAAAAATATTTAGCAGGGTGTTGTGGCACATGCCTGTAATTCCAGCTACTTGGGAAGCTGAGACAGGCGAATTGCTTGGACCTGGGAAGCGGAGGTTGCAGTGAGCTGTGATCACACCACTGTACTCCAGCCTGGGCAACAGATCGAGACTCTGCCAAACAAAACAAAACACCTATGAACTGGGTGAATTCCTCCCCTCTTGAGGTTCCAAGATAAACTTAGGGCTCCTGCACCTGTCAGAAAGTGGCATTCATTACTTAGCACAGGTCAGGAACCCTGTACAGGGACTGTGTAGACAATGTATAAGGCCAGTTTTCCCATGGGGCTTTTATTGGCACCACAAGTCAAGTTTGATTCCTTAAAGGAAAGCACACCATTCCAGTCAAAGCTTTGGTAAAATAACCAGTTTCTCCAATTGTGTCCTGTTATAAATGAAAACAGATTCTTTTTTTTTTTTAATTATACTTTAAGTTCTAGGGTACATGTGCACAACGTGCAGGTTTGTTACATATGTATACATGTGCCATGTTGGTGTGCTGCACCCATTAACTCGTCATTTACATTAGGTATATCTCCTAATGCTATCCCTCCCCCCACCCCCTCCCCACAATAGGACCCAGTGTGTGATGTTCCCCCTCCTGTGTCCAAGTGATCTCATTGTTCACTTCCCACCTGTGAGTGAGAACATGTGGTGTTTGGTTTTCTGTTCTTGGGATAGTTTGCTGAGAATGATGGTTTCCAGCTTCATCCATGTCCCTACAAAGGACACAAACTCATCCTTTTTTATGGCTGCATAGTATTCCATGGTGTATATGTGCCACATTTTCTTAATCCAATCTGTCACTGATGGACATTTGGGTTGATTCCAAGTCTTTGCTATTGTGAATAGTGCCACAATAAACATACGTGTGCGTGTGTCTTTATAGCAGCATGACTTATAATCCTTTGGGTATATCCCCAGTAATGGGATGGCTGGGTCAAATGGTATTTCTAGTTTTAGATCCTTGAGGAATCACCACACTGTTTTCCACAATGGTTGAACTAGTTTACAATCCCACCAACAGTGTAAAAGTGTTCCTATTTCTCCATATCCTCTCCAGCACCTGTTGTTTCCTGATTTTTTAATGATTGCCATTCTAACCAGTGTGAGATGGTGTCTCATTGTGGTTTTTTGATTTGCATTTCTCTGATGGCGAGTGATGATGAGCATTTTTTCATGTGTCTGTTGGCTGTATGAATGTCTTCTTTTGAGAAGTGTCTGTTCATATTCTTTGCCCACTTTTTGATGGGGTTTTTTTTTTCTTGTAAATTTGATTGAGTTCTTTGTAGGTTCTGGATATTAGCCCTTTGTCAGATGAGTAAATTGCAAAAATTTTCTCCCATTCTGTAGGTTGCTTGTTCACTCTGATGGTAGTTTCTTTTGCTGTGCAGAAGCTCTTTAGTTTAATTAGATCCCATTTGTCAATTTTGGCTTTTGTTGCCATTGCTTTTGGTGTGTTAGACATGAAGTCCTTGCCCATGCCTATGTTCTGAATGGTATCACCTAGGTTTTCTTCTAGGGTTTTTATGGTTGTAGTTCTAACATTTAAGTCTCTAATCCATCTTGAATTAATTTTCGTATAAGGAGTAAGGAAAGGATCCAGTTTCAACTTTCTACTTATGGCTAGCCAATTTTCCCAGCACCATTTATTAAGTAGGGAGTCCTTTCCCCATTTCTTGTTTTTGTCAGGTTTGTCAAAGATCAGATGGCTGTAGATGTGTGGTATTATTTCTGAGGGCTCTGTTCTGTTCCATTGGTCTATATCTCTGTTTTCATACCAGTACCATGCTGTTTTGGTTACTGTAGCCTTGTAGTATAGTTTGAAGTCAGGTAGTGTGATGCCTCCAGCTTTGTTCTTTTGGCTTAGGATTGTCTTGGCAAGCGGGGTCTTTTTTGGTTCCATATGAACTTTAAAGCAGTTTTTTCCAATTCTGTGAAGAAACTCATTGGTAGCTTAATGGGGATGGCATTGAATCTATAAATTACCTGGGCAGTATGATCATTTTCACAATATTGATTCTTCCTATCCATGAGCATGGTATGTTCTTCCATTTGTTTGTGTCCTCTTTTATTTCACTGAGCAGTGGTTTGTAGTTCTCCTTGAAGAGGTCCTTTACATCCCTTGTAAGTTGGATTCCTAGGTATTTTATTCTCTTTGAAGCTATTGTGAATGAGAGTTCATTCATGATTTGGCTCTCTGTTTGTCTGTTACTGGTGTATAAGAATGCTTGTGATTTCTGCTCATTGATTTTGTATCCTGAGAGTTTGCTGAAGTTGCTTATCAGCTTAAGGAGATTTGGGGCTGAGACCATGGGGTTTTCTAAATATACAATCATGTCATCTGCAAACAGGGACAATTTGATTCTTCTTTTCCTAACTGAATACCCTTGATTTCTTTCTCTTGCCTGATTGCCCTAGCCAGAACTTCCAACACTATGTTGAATAGGAGTGGTGAGAGAGGTCATCCCTGTCTTGTGCCAATTTTCAAAGGGAATTTATCCAGTTTTTGCCCATTCAGTATGATATTGGCTGTGGATTTGTCATAAATAGCTCTTATTATTTTGAGATACATTCCATAAATACCGAATTCATTGAGAGTTTTTAGCATGAAGGGCTGTTGAATTTTGTCAAAGGCCTTTTCGGCATCTATTGAGATAATCATGTGGTTTTTGTCTTTGGTTCTGTTTATATGCTGGATTACATTTATTGATTTGCATATGTTGAACCAGCCTTGCATCCCAGGGATGAAGCCCACTTGATCATGGTGGATAAGCTTTTTGATGTGCTGCTGGATTCAGTTTGCCAGTATTTTATTGAGGATTTTTGCATTGATGTTCATCAGGGATATTGGTCTAAAATTCTTTTTTGTTGTATCTCTGCCAGGCTTTGGTATCAGGATGATGTTGGCCTCATAAAATGAGTTAGGGAGGATTCCCTCTTTTTCTATTGATTGGAATAGTTTCAGAAGAAATGGTACCCCTCCTCCTTGTACCTCTGGTAGAATTCAGCTGTGAATCCATCTGGTCCTGGACTTTTTTTGGTTGGTAGGCTATTAATTATTGCCTCAATTTCAAAGCCTGCTATTGGTCTCTTCAGGGATTCGACTTCTTCCTGGTTTAGTCTTGGGAGAGTGTTAGTGTCCAGGAAATTATCTATTTCTTCTAGGTTTTCTAGTTTATTTGCGTAGAGGTGTTTATAGTATTCTCTGATGGTAGTTTGTATTTCTGTGGGGTCGGTGGTGATATCCCCTTTATCATTTTTTATTGCGTCTATTTGATTCTTCTCTCTTTTCTTCTTTATTAGTCTTGCTAGTGGTCTATCAATTTTGTTGATCTTTTCAAAAAACCAACTCCTGGATTCATTGATTTTTTGGAGGGTTTTTTGTGTCTCTATCTTCTTCAGTTCTGCTCTGATCTTAGTTATTTCTTGCCTTCTGCTAGCTTATGAATGTGTTTGCTCTTGCTTCTCTACTTCTTTTAATTGTGATATTAGGGTGTCAATTTTACATCTTTCCAGCTTTCTCTTGTGGGCATTTAGTGCTATAAATTTCCCTCTACACACTGCTTTAAATGTGTCCCAGAGATTCTGGTATGTTGTATCTTTGTTCTCATTGGTTTCAAAGAACATCTTTGTTTCTGCCTTCATTTCCTAAGAAAACAGATTCTTATTGTACTTATGCATGTCAGTCCATGTAGTTAATTCCTGTTCTGCTTGATATTCACGAACATTTCAGTTCTCCATGAGTCCTGAAAGTTTTTCTTTTATTCTGATGTCACAATCTCCAAAATTTTCAGAAACTTGTATTCAAGAGCATCTGTTAGAATTTTATAGCTGATTGTAAAACTACCTTCTAAAGAGGACGAAAACAAGACAGAAATTGTCCATGGATGACAAAAAGTTTTAGGGCAGCCATGGTCAAAGACACAATGGACAAGGAAATTTGTTGTCTCTGTGGCACACAATAATTTAAGGAAACAATTATAATTATGACTGATTATGTACAGTAAGCCATACCAGAATTATAGGACTTTCCCATAATTTTGGAACACATACCAATAACATATTTATATAGATACAGCTCAAAGAAAACCAAACACCATTTCACACTTGACAATGTTTCCTGTATGATGTTTATACCAAATAGGCCAAATTATGTCATTTTTGGACTTTAGGGAACCTAATATCTTAAAGGATTAATTAGATCAGGAAAAGACATAATTTATAATTTGATTTTGGAAGGTGTCAAATATCAAAGGTTTAAAACATTTGATATCACAGGTCATTGTAAAATATCATTGTAAAATAAGTCATTCATTTCACCAAACTGATAACTCAAGAATTTCAAAAAAAGGCAAAAACCTTCATTCTTTGAGAGAGGAGACTTTATTTTCCAAACAATAAGCCCTAATAAAAACAGCATGACGCCAATTAAATTTGTTTTTCAAAATTTTATAAACAATCTATAAAATTTTAATCGAACATAAGATATAACCTCAATAAGCCTTTTATAACCTTTATAACCTTTATTAAGGAGTGGGTTAATGCTTCAAGAAAACCTTATTAATCTGACACAGGGGCCCATATGCTGGTCTTGCAGCAGTGTGCCTTTGACATTAATGATTAATTTATAGAGAAACTGAACTTATTTTATCTCTTAACATTGGCCCTTACAATCTCATGCCCACCTCTTCTGCAATAGTCCCTGGACCTTGAGGAGTTAGATAGCTTTAATTTCTGGCCTGTGTCTCAGGAATGCAGTTTATTTTGATTGGCATCTTCTACTGGGCCTGAAGATGAGGCTTTAATTGCTGTGAGTGTTTAAGATTATGGAGGAATTGGTGTCCTTTTTAGACCCAGGAGCCAAAGCCCTGTAACTCTTTGTCACAATGACTTTATAAGCCTATACAGAAAGATACATTAATGTAATAACCTTAATTTAAAAAAATTTTTTGATCTCAGTTTTTTTCCTAAGTAACCCAAAACTTAATAATAATAGCATAGGAATTGTTTCAATAAACCATAAAATCTGTTAGGCCAGTTACCAAAAGGCAAAAGAAAAGACCTTCGGCACTGCACAGAATATTATGTTGGAAGAAAGCATTTCCTTTAGACTTTTAAGAAAACATTGTTAGCATCAGGCCACAACAAACAAAACTCGAGAAGAAAAACTTATATGAGTTGAAAAATGAGTTGGAGAGCCTTACTATTTCTTGCCCTTTAAAAGGGGAGAGAAAACCAAAAACAGCAAGATGCAATAAAAATTGAACTTTGGGTTAAAAAGTTAAAATCTCTTATAATTTATTAAGAATAAATCAATCCCTTAAGAAAATTTCACTGTTCTAACCAATTATTTAGTGTGTGTTTTTTTTTTTTTAACATCAAGCCCAATCTCTAGAAAGACCATTATAATTTCCCTTTAATTAATATACAACTTGATCATATGAAAGTTTTTTTAAAATAAATCCTCTTTTTTTTTTTTTTTGAGGTAGGGTCTTGCTTTGTCATCCAGCCTGGAGTGCAGTGATGCAAACCTTGGCTTACTGCAACCTCTGCCTCCCAGGTTCGAGCGATTCTCCCACCTCAGCCTCCCGAGTAGCTGGGATTAGAGGCACATGCCACCACACTTGGCTAATTTTTGTATTTTTAGTATTTTAAACATCTATTATTTAATTTAATATAACTTTAGAGTCTAAATTATGATGAGTTTGTCTACAAGTATTCATCCCATTACATTTACCTAATTATTTCATTTTAATTGTTTACCTAGATTATTTATGAAAACTGTAATAGTCATGATTTAAAGTTATGGAACCGCCACTGCAAAATTATATCTGAGACAGTTGAAAAGATCTGACCTAACTGACTCCATCTTGCTTCTAACCTCCAAGCAGTCCTTGTTCATTCCTGAGCACAGGCCAAACTAACTTTGGGAGGAACTCAGTTTACAGTTTGGCTTTGAAACAAAGATGGTAACAGTCCCTTCCCAAAACAAACCTTACTGCCTGTGGACTGGACTGCATAAAGCCAGAAGATTAGAAGTTATGGTAATCTTACTAAATTCAAGATGTCACTATTTTCATTAAACTAATATCAATGTCTCATTTATCAAAGATTACACAACAAAGATCATTCTGTTTTGGGCTAGGTTTATGGTTTTGTAACCCCTATGCCAAATTTTGACACCTTGTAGTATTTGGCAGGGATAAGTATGAAATTGCTTGATTAATAAATGCAAACAAAAATGTATACTGGAAATTCTTAAGACATTTTTAATATTACTTTACCAATAATTTTAAAGCTAGCTTACTTATTAAAGATTTTACTTAACTTATGTAAACTAGAAAAAGAATTTGACAAGTCTTTTGTTTTTTCCTGATAAAGTATTTGATTCGAGTGCTTTTATTTTCTTAAGCCAATTAATTAGAGCTCTTGCATATATTTTCAGTAGTGAAACATTGGGTACATAAATACATAGACAAATTAGGCATGCTGATGCAATGTACATCTTATAGATTCATAAAAACCTTTTATTTTTCCCTATCTTAGGCTTTCAAATTCTTGATAGCCTGTTTCACTACCCTAGGCAGTTGTCAGCTAAATAGACTTAAATTTGCATATTAAAGGAAACAACTCAGGTGAAAATCAAATAGCAAGATATACATCATAAGGTATGGAGAGAAATATTTTGGTGTGCTAGAGGGAAATTAAAATGGATTTAATTGCCAGTTAAACATAAAATCATAGAAATTATAAAGGCCTTTAAAATACACACACACACACACACACACACACACGCACGCACACAAAGATCCTATAGCTTTTACTTCAGAACCTTAGTCATGAGGTAAATACAAATTCACCAGCTTGCAAAAAAAACCGTGTTGGATCCAAACAGTGGTTTTTATCTTAATAGAAAAATAACAGCAGATTTGACTGGGGGCCACGTGGAAGTATCTGGGGGACTGACCCCTCAAAACGTTCAGTGGCCCTACAGGGAAATCCCCAACAAAAATTAATTAAAAAAAAAAAGGCTTATCCATAAAATGCACCCGGTGGTGCCTTTTGGCTGGGAGGAGCAAAATGCCCTTTCTCTTCAGAGCTGAGGAAACTCAGTCCTTCATTTATCTATGAAAACAACAGTTCAGTTCCTCAAGCAAATGCACATAGACAAGCTGAATCGAGATTAATTTTGGGAGAAAAAGCAATAGAGAAGACCCTTTAGAATACATCTCTGAGCTAGAATTAAGATCCTTAAATAACAACTTCCTAGGAGGGAAACAATAACAACAGTCAAGACGACTTCCTGTAAACTGTGCTCAGCCACCCCTAATTTTGTAGCTCTCGTCCGCCATTACACATGCCAAGGTCAAATCCTCTCACAGTACAAGGTTATTTCTGGTACTCCCAAAGCCAAAAAGGTCAGGTCATGCAATACAGGAAAACAGAGCTTTAGACCTAAGAAAAATCTGTCCATGACTCTTGAAACTCCACAAGGAAAACAGAATACCCCAAAAGGGGTGAGTGGTGTCTTTGTTCTGAATTCTTGAAAGGGGCTCAAGTCATTGGAAGCCTTCTCTAGATTTTTTGGTACTGCAGATGGCAGAAGAAAAGTAAACGAAAGAACATTTGTTTTTTAAGACAGGAAGCAAACACAAAATCCAAGCTCATGGCTTTTTGTTCTGTTTTTTCCTCTTTTGTAGCTGCAGAGGAATTTTAGCCAAATTAGAGAGGCTTTGTTACCCATAATTTGGAGCTCTCACTGGGATTTGACCAAGTCAGGTAGAGTTGGTCAAATCTGATGGGAGAAAGACCAGAACAAACAACAACAAAAAACCCCAACAATATGATCACTGACCGCTCTAATGGTAAGGAGAAATTAAGACTAGCTGGTTATTAACTTACCTAGGAGTGAGTCTCAGGTTGAAGACTGCTTGTAGAAGCAGGAAGAAAACTCAAACTCGTCTTTCTTATTGGGAGTGAGCTCAAATTCCATAAAGGAGTTACTTGCTTTCCATCATAATGGAAGCAGGGAATCTTGCCTTCCGTGTTAGAAGCAAGTAAAACTCCAAAAAACGGGAGTTGTACAGGAAAATAAACTTTACATCTCTACCACATTTAGGGATATCAGGGATTCTTTGGAGGGGGTGCTCCCGGACCTCAGCAAATTGTCCTATTGGTTTGAGCCATAAAGTTGCTCATGCTGCTACCAAGCACCACTATGAGATTTGTCAAAGGTCAGGGGTACCTCCACTCAGAATCCCTTCATGGTTACCGAAATTTGAACACTGAATATCTAAGATAGGTCTCAGATAATTTAGAAAGTTTATTTTGGCAAGGTTGGGGACATGTGCCCGTGACACAGCCTCAGGAGGGCCTGATGACATGTACACAAGGTAGTCTGAGCACAGTTTGACTTTATACATTTAGCGAGACATGAGACATCAATCAACATATGTAAGATGAACATTGGTTTGTGGTTTGGTCCAGAAAGGTGGGACAACTTGAAGTGGGGAGGGGACTTCCAGGTCATAGGTAGATAAGAGACAAATGGTTGCATTCTTGTGAGTTTCTGATTAGCCTCTCCAAAAGAGACAATCAGATGGGCGTCTGTCTCAGTGAGCAGAGGGGTGACTCTGAATAGAATGGCAGCAGATTTGCCCTAAGCAGTTCCCACCTTGACTTTTTCCTTTAGCTTAGTGATTTTGGGGTCCCAAGATTTATTTTCCTTTCACAGGTGCATATGGAGATCTATCAGCAAAGTTGTCACTGAAGTCTTTTCTATACAATTGTACCATGGGGTAGTAAAAAATTTGTTGATGGGGAGTTTCTTTTCATAGGAGTATTCCAGTTAATGAGTGAAGAAAGAATGATTGAATATTGCCATTTGACAATTCCAATGAAATAATGGACTAGGCAATGGTCATCAATGTCTGCCAGCATCACAAGAAGAGAGACAACCAGATATTACGTACCTCTGATGAAAGTACACAGCACCACTTGTGAAATTGTCTTGCTAAAAAATCAAACCTGAATCTGAACAAACCCCTAGATCTAACTACCAGTTTACTTGAAATATATTACTAGGATGTAATCAGCAAAATCCATAGACAGTGGGAAACTCTATAGGAAAAATTAACTAGTATCTTTACTAATCAGTTCTAATGGGAAAAAAAGAAATAGTGGAGGAACCTATAGATGAAAAGAGACTTAAAAGACATATCAACCAATTGTGATATGTGGATCTTATTTGCATGCTGATATGACCAAAAAATGTATGAAACTCTCAGGAACATTTTTTTTTGTTTTTGTTTTTGAGACAGAGTCTCACTCAGTCACCCAGGCTGGCACTGGCAATGCTGTGAGCAATATGGGCTCAGATAGCCAACCATTCTAGTTTCCCAGGACTGATGGGGTTCCTGAAACAAGGCTTTTTCTGGAAAGTTCTACTCAAAACAGAATGAGTTGGTGGCTCTAAATGGCAAACATAGGACCTAAGTACAATACAACAATTTGAGGGTATTGTGTACAATACCCAAGGAAATTTTCCTTGGCTTCTCAGCCTGAAGACATCTCCATAAGTATTTTCTGGGGAAGACTCACAGAGGAACAGGGTTAGGACCAGTGTGGTAGCGGTTGAAGTAAGATAAACATTGACATTTCACATATGACAACTTGCCTTCCAACTGAAACTTAAAGTCCTTAGGAAAAAGAGCTGGGTTTTGCCTTCTCTTTTATTTCTCATAACCCCTAGCACAGTGTTGAAAAGTCGTTCTTTATACAATGACCACATTTTGCATAGGTAACTCTGCATCCCTTTTCATCCACATACACACAACAGCTGTTGGGAGATGAGTGACTATTTCATTTATGCCTTTCCTTCTGTATTAGTCAGGCAGAGTTCTCTAGAGGGACAGGACTAATATGATAGATGTATATATGAATGGGAGTTTATTAGGAGAATTGACTCACACGATCACAAGGTGAAGTCCCACGATAGGCCGTCTGCAAGCTGAAGAGTAAGGAAGCCAGTCCGAGTCGCTAAATCTTACAAGTAGGGAAGCTGACAGTGAAGCCTTCAGTCTGTGGCCAAAGGCCCAAGAGCCCCTGGCAAATCACTGGTGTAAGTCCAAGAGGCCAAAAGCTGAGTCTGATGTTCGAGGGCAGGAAAGATCCAGCACGGGTGAAAGGTGAAGGCCGGAAGACTCAGCAAGTCTACTCTTCTGCCTTCTCCTGCCTGCTTTATTCTAGTCACGCTGGCAGCTGATTAGATGGCGCCCACCCAGATTAAGAGTGGGTCTGCCTCTCCCAGTTCACTGACTCAAATATTCATCTCCTTTGGCAACACCCTCACAGACATACCCAGGAACAATATTTTGCATGCTTCAATCCAATCAAGTTGACACTCAGTATTAACCATCACACCCTCCAAATGCAGGGATGATTTGAACATGATGGAGAAATGAGCATCAGATTTACCTTCTTGCTGTAAACAAATATAAATAAAATATATGGAACAAATATTTTTAGACGTTAGATAAGTAATAGCCTGCCAGAAAAAAATTCAATGTCCCCCAAAGCTCAACACTCTTTAAAGGAAGACAAAACATTCTAGAAAGATAAGATATAGTCAATTCTTATTATTCAAATTATTTGTTTACAAATTCACCTACTTGCTACGATTTATTTGTAACCCCAAATCAATTCTCATGGTACTTTCACCAGCTTTCAGGGACACATAGAGAGCAGCAAAAAATTTGAATTGCCTAAAGTGCATGTTCCCAGCTGAGGCCAAACAAGGCAATGTTCTGCCTTCTTGCTTCAGTTCTCATACTATAAAAAAGTGTCATTTCCATGGTCTATTTAGTGTCACATTTTCCACATTTTTATTAGTAATTTCACTATCTTAAACGGTCCCAAAGTGTAGTACTGAAGTGATGTTTAGCATTCCTAAGTACAACAAGGCTGTGATGTGCCTAATGGAAAAAAAATATGTGTTATTTAAGTTTTATTCAAGAATAAATTAAAGTGTCATTGGCCATGAGTTAAATGTTAATGAATCACCAGTATATAATATAGAAGATATCTTCAAACAGAAACACATATAACACACGGCTACATATTGATCAGTTGATGAAACTGTTGTGACCAGAGGCTTGTAGGAACCTGTGTTTCCCCTAGGATCAGTGGCTCAGTATTTCTTAACTCAGTGTGTGTGATGACTTTATAGATCCCCAAATAATGAGAATCAATTATAATTCATCCCAAGCAGGCTTACTCTATGAGAAATGTTAAAGGAAATTCTGCAGGCTTGAGTGAAATTATGCCAGTTGGAAATTCAAAGCTACATGTAGAAATGAAAATGGTAAACACTTGAGTAAATATTTAAAAACTTGATTTTTGAATTTCTTAATGTACTAGAAAAGACAATGGACTATGTAAAGCAAAAAGACTAACAATGTATTATGGGCTCTATAAACTATATAGAAGTAAATATGCATGAAAACTATAGTACAATGGAAAAGGGAGGAGTAAAAGGAAATATACTGTTATAAGGTTTTTACATTATGTGTGAATTGGTACAATATTAATTCAAAGTACTCTGTCATAAGTTATTGGCCAAGTGCAGTGGCTCATGCCTGTAATCTCAGAACTTTGAGAGGCCAAGATGCATGGAGTGCTTGAGCCAGGAGTTAAGAGACCAGCCTGGGCTACATGGCAAAACCTCGTGTCTACCAATAATGCAAAAATTAACCGGGCGTAGTGGTTCACACCTGAAGTCCCAGCTACTTGGGAGGCTGAGATGGGAGAATTGCTTGAGCCTGGGAGGTGGAGGTTGCAGTGAGCTGAGATAGCGCCGCTACACTCCAGCCTGGGCAACAGAGAGAGACCCTATCTCAAAAAAAAAAAAGTACACTGTAGTAAATTATGGATGCATATTGTAATCCCTAGATTAGGACAAGTTGATTGATGGTATCTTAATGACTATCAACTTGTATTGATTACTGAGAAAGGAGTGTTACTGTCTCCAAATGTAATTGTGGATTTGTCTATTTCTCCTTTAAATGCTACCAGTTTTTGCTTCAAATGTTTTGCACCTTTGTTATCAGGTACATAAAGTTTTAGAATTCTGTCTTCGTATGAATTAACCCTTTAATTCATAAAATACTACTACTAAAGATAAAAAAATCAAATAAGAAATATGACTAAGAAGTCAAAATAGAATACTAAAAATATTCAAGTAATGTCAAGGAAGGGAGAAGAGGAGGAAAAAAAGAACAAAGAAAATATGGGACAAATGGAAAAAAAAAAACCAAGATGGAAGACTTAGAAACAATCATATCAATAATTACATTAAACATAGGAAACACCCCAAATGAAGGCATAAGTTGTTCAGGCTGCCTATAAGAAACCTACTGTAAATATAAAGATAGGTTAAAGTAAAAAGATGGGAAAATATACTATGCACATACTAATAATAAGAAATCTACTGACAATATTATCATCAGACAAAGTAGACTTTAAGACAGGAGGACTACCAGAGACGCAGAGGGATATTTCATACTGATAAAATGGTTCAATCATAAGAAGACAAAATTCTAAAAGTGTGTGTACCTGGTAACAGAGCTGCAAAACTTCTGAAGCAAAATCTGGTATAATTTAAAGGAGAAATAGACAAATTCACAATGATATTTGGAGACTTTAACACTCCTTGCTCAGTAATCAATTGAACAAGTTGAAGTCATTAAGACACCATCAATCAACTTGTCCTAATTGACATTTATAGTTCACTCCTCCCCACTCTCCCAAAACAACAGAACACATTCTTTTCAAGTGCATGAAAAACACTCACCATGAGAAACCATATGCTGGGCTGTAAAGGAAGTATCCATAAATATAAAATGATAAAAATAATAAAAGATATGTTTACTAACCATAAAGGAATTAAAGTAGAAATCAATACTTAGAAAGATATCTGGGGAAAACAAAAATGAAACAAACACAAAACACAAAAACAACAACAAAAATGAAAGATATCTGGGAAATTCCCTAAATGTTTAAAAATTAATCAAATGCAGTGATAACTGGGCACTTTTGATGGACTGAACTGGAGTCCAGTCACTACTAAAGTATACAGTCTCTCTTCTTTCTTCCTGTTTCCTAAACACACATCAGTGTCTATTTGCATTCGCTCATATATGTGGGGTCATTTGCTTTGTAACCATGATGTAAGACAAGAGCTTTTCGTGATGAGAAGGGCTAGAAGAGGATAAGAAGAGCTCTAAGGGGATAATATGGCATCAATTTTCTTTCCGAACCTTTAACTTCCATGATTAAACAAATGAGCACAATAAGTTGCTGGACCTGCCTAAGGGAGATTTTAAGAGACTGAGTAAAACCTGAGCTGTTTCAAAGCCCCAGTGACAGAGTATGGCACAGAGCTGGGGAGGATACCCTTCTAATCCAAACTATCTGGGGATCTCAAAGATTGAAAGCTTTGGGAGAAGTGATAGAAAGCACTGTTAGCATGTACATTGGCATTTCATGATGGACACGAAGCAGTTAGATTTCTACAGGTAACCTTGGAGATAGAAGACATGGAGAAGCTGAAACTGGAACAGCAGAAACATAGTGGGACTCCCAGAAATAAGTGGTATGGGCCGGGTGCAGTGGCCCACACCTGTAATCCCAGCACTTTGGGAGGCTGAGGCGGGTGGATCACCTGAGGTCAGGAGTTCAAGACCAGCCTGACCAACATGGTGAAACCCCATCTCTACTAAAAATACAAAATTAGTTGGGCGTGATGACGCATGCCTGTAATCTCAGCTACTTGGGAGGCTGAGGCAGGAGAATCACTTGAACCTGAGAGGTGGAAGTTGCAGTGAGCTGAGATCACACTGTTGTATTCCAGCTTGGGCAACTTTGTCTCAAGAAAAAAAAAAAAAAAAAAAAAAAAAAGAAAAGAAAAAGAAAAAGAAAAAGGAATAAGTGGTACGGGTTGGGGCACCCTCAAAGTGGGTTGTGGTTTTACTGTTACACAGATGCTTACCTAATAGGCATATACAAATTACTAAGAGCAAAAGGTAAAATAGTCTACTTTTCTGGAATAAGTAACAGTGCCAGTGTTAGGGACCGTCTCGATAATTTAGAGTTGAGATTCTATGCAGAGAGAGGGATAAGGCAACTCCTCTGAGCAATCTCTTTTCAGGACTCCAGTAGATTCCACTATACAGAGAATTACTATGCCTTGTTGATTCTTGACCATGAAAGATCCCTTACTTTAGTTCTTAGCAAGTTAAATTTGGAAAGGACCCCCACAAAACCAATGATAAATGCAGGAGGCTGGTGTAGACCTACATAAACAGTGTTCAGAAGGCTAAACACCAGAGATGTAGACCTGAGGTTTTCAAGAAATGATAAAAGCTACATAAAGAATTTTTACAAAGTTACATAAAGAATTATTATAAAGTTATGTTAAGAGCCAGAAGACAATTGAGAAAGGGGTACAATTGGTATTGACATACTGATGGATGATAAAGATAGAGCAGAACTCCTCTGTCCTCACTTTGCACCTATATTTTTTGTCAAGGAGAAATTTACATACTGAACAGTCTAGCCCAGTGCTTTTCGAGCTTTAACATGCAAATACATCACCTAGGGATTTTGTCAAAATAAGATTGTGATTTGGTAGGGGCCCAATAATTTGCACTTCTAATGGGCTCCCAGGTAATGCTACTGTTGGTCCTCGAACCACACTTTGAATAGCAAGAGTTTAGACCAAATACTGATAAAAGAAGAAAAGTCCAGGGTATGTAAAATGGTTGTCAAAAGAGTATTTCATTGCTTTAACCAGGTTCAGGTGTCTGGACAAATTATATTTCTCAGCGTATTGGAAGAACTAGCAAATGAGGCCTCTAAACCACTTTTGGGGATAATTTTATTTCATCAATTTGGAGAATATGCAGGGGGGTTGCTAGAAGCCTAAAGACATGCAAATGTGATCATGGATTTCAAAAAGGAAATAATAGAGGAAGTGTAAATGGACAGAACAATAAGCTTGATGTTGATTCCAGGAGACAATCTAAAGTGGATTATTTTAAAAGGATGGTTTATGTTCACTGGATCCAGTGTAATTTCACTGGGAATGAAACCTGTCAGACTAGTTTCATTATTTTTTTTATTTTTTATTTTATTTTAATTTAATTTAATTTTATTTTATTTTGAGATGGAGTAGACTAGTTTCATTATTTTTTATTTTTATTTTATTTTATTATTTTTTTTTGAGATGGAGTCTCACTCTGTTGCCCAGGCTGGAGTGCAATGGCACGATCTCGGCTAACTGCAACCTCCGCCTCCCTGGTTCGAGCAATTCTCCTGCCTCAGCCTCCTGAGTAGCTGGGACTACAGGCGCCCGCCACCACACCTGGCTAATTTTTTGTATTTTTTTAGTAGAGACGGGTTTTCACTGTGTTAGCCAGGATGGTCTTGATCTCCTGACCTGGTGATCAGCCCCCCTTGGCCTCCCAAAGTGCTGGGATTATAGGCGTGAGCCACTGCACCCGGCCTAGTTTCATTATCTGTAATAGGTTTACTAGAATGATGGGTCAGAGCAGTGCAGCAGATAAAACAAGTGAAATTTGGCAAAGCACTACCTGAGGATTTTCATGATATATGCAAAGTAGCACAATAAGGACTTGCTGTGAGAATAATAAGGGGGATTAGTAGCTGGTTGACCAAGTCTACCCCAAGGGCCCTGATAAACGATTAATAGCTCTGCAAGGGCAGTCTCCAGGTCTGTTACAAGTCTTTATTATTGGCCTGATCTACTTCAGAAATTTTATCAGTGGCTTAAATCAGAGGTTCTCATACCTTGGGGGCAGGAGATGATTGTTAAATTATAGTTTCCAAATCTTCAATCCTGGCCTCTAATTTAGCAGGTCTAGATCAGGACATAGTAATCTATGTCTTAAATTATTTCAAGATAATACTGAGGAAGGTACTCTGCGGAGCTCAATTTGGAAAACAAAAAACAAAAAACCTGATGAATAGGAATGAACACAAGCAGCTCAAAACACAAGGGACTCTTAAAAGTGTGTATTTAGAGTTTCCTTATTGCTTAAGGGATAGGAAAGCCGAGGGTAATATTTCCTTAGAGACAGAGCCCCATACCCTGAGGCTACTCATTTTCTTGATTTGAATGAGACTAAGAGTGTGAACATATTTTTGTCTTTGATCTCTATCGTTTGAATTAATTATTTTTTAAAGCCTAGGACTTCTGCTTTTGGGAAAGTGGAGTACACATACCTTTTGCTAAAAACTCTTGTCATTGTATATAAAGCAAACATAAGAAGACTCTGAAAGGTGAAGAGAAGGCAGACCGCCTAAGGATCTTGGGACCCAAGAAATGATATAGTGATGAGTTTCTTGGGTGGTTATTTTTATTTTATTTTTTTGCCTCATATATCCTAGACTTGGGCTAAAGAAGGCAGCAATCCAGAACTGCAGAGGTTGGCAATCCAGAACTGCCAATGAGTAGACAAAAAAGGCCCCAAGGAAAATCTGTTTTCTCTAGCCCAAAGACCAAAATGGGGCAGTCTGGCAGTAACTACGCTGCTCTAGTCAAACAGTACAGAAAAACTTCAACAACACCCCTATCCGTGCCAGCAAAGGCCTAGTGGAGAGCCTAGACTTCCACCCACACAAGGTTATATAAGAAGGCCTCCTAACCCTCCTGCCTGGTGCTATCAGAGGAGGCCTGGAAGAGAGTCAGGACTTTAGCCACTTCCCGGGAATAACAGAGCCTCCTCCACTTATGTCAGTAGAAGCCACGTGGAGAACATTAAGAAGCCTCCCTGTACCTCTCGGCCAGGTATCAGTGGAGCCTGAGTGGGGAGCTGGAACTCCTACCCCCACTCAGCAGCCCCTCTTCAGGTATGAAAGGAGGCCAAGGGTGTAACTTGCACTTTCACTACCACCTGGCAGTAACGTGGCAGCCATCTCTTTTCCCCAACAGCACAGCGTCATAGGAAGCTAGGAAAAACGGAAAGTTTAACATCTAGGGTCATATAGTATACCCAGAATGTCAAGGTTTCAATACGAAATCATACCAAGAACCAGGAAAATCTCAAACTGATTGAATAAATACAATGAATAGATTCTGTATTAGTTTCTGAAGGCTGCCATAACAAAGTACCACAAACTGAGTGGCTTAAAAACAACAGAATGTATTGTTTCACAATTTTGGGGCCTAGAAATCTAAAATCAAGGTGTTGGTTGGTCCATGCTACCTCTAAAACCCACAGTGAAGAGTTCTTACTTGCCTCTTTCTAGCTTTCAGTAATGGTCATCAATCCTTGGCATTCTTTGGCTCACAGCTGTATCACTCCAAACTCTCTTCTGTCATTGCATGTCTTTCTCCCTATGTGTCTCTGTCTCAATTACCTTTTCTTATACCTCTTCTTCTTCTGATGTCAATAAAGACACATCAGTCATATTGGATCAGGACCATCCTAATGACTTCATCTTAACTTGATTACATCTGCAAAGATCCTATTTCCAAATAAAGTCACATTCACAGGAACTGACATTAGATCAACATCTTTTTATTTGAGGGAAACAACTCTTAATAGATATTAATACTGAGATGGCAGAAATGTTAGAATTATCTGACAAATATTTTAAGGCCACCATGATAAAAACGATTCAACAAGAAAATGTGAACATGCTTGAAACAAATGAAAAAATAGAAAGTATCAGGCTGGGCACAGTGGCTCACACCTGTAATCCCAGCACTCTGGGAGACCGAGGTGGGCGGATCACAAGGTCAGGAGATCGAGACCATCCTGGCTAACATGGTGAAACCCCGTCTCTACTAAAAATATAAAAAATTAGCCGGGCGTGGTGACGGGCGCCTGTAGTCCCAGCTACTCGGGAGGCTGAGGCAGGAGAATGGCGTGAACCCGGGAGGTGTAGCTTGCAGTGAGCCGAGATTGCGCCACTACACTCCAGCCTGGGTGACAGAGCGAGACTCCATCTCAAAAAAAAATAAAATAAAATAAAATAAATAAATAAAATAGAAATAAAAAATAGAAAGTATCATGAAAGAAATAGAAAATAAAAAGAAAAGCAAAATAGATATATCAGAGTTAAAAAATACAGTCACTACATAGAAAAGTTAGTGGATAGGCTTAACGGCAGAGTGGATGTGACAAAGGGGAACAACCAATGAACTGGAAGACAGGACAATAGAAATTACCCAATCTGAGAAACAGAGAGAGGAAATAGATTTAAAAAAATAAACCTCAGGGACCTGTGAGACCATAACAAAAGGACTAACATTTATGTTGTCTCAGAAGGAGAGCAGAAAGAGAGTTGGGATTGAAAAGTACTCAGAAATAATAACTGAAAGTTTTCCAAATTTGGCAAGAGATATAAACCTACAGATTCATGAAGCTGAGTAAATCTCAAAAAGGATACACCCAAAGAAATCCATGACAAGACACATTGTAATTAAACTTCTGAAAACTGAAGACAAAGAAAAAAATTCCTGAAAACAGCTGGAAAAAATGACACTTTACCTATAGGGGGAGAACTATTTGAATGACAGAAGATTTCACATCAGATGCCATGGAAGGCAGAAGAAAGTGGCACAATATTTTTATTTATTTTTATTTTTATTATACTTTAAGTTCTAGGGTACATGTGCACAACGTGCAGGTTTGATACAGAGGTATACATGTGCCATGTTTGTTTGCGGCAGCCATCAACTTGTCATTTACATTAGGTATTTCTCCTAATGCTAACCCTCCCCCAGGCCCCACCCCCCGACAGGCCCTGGTATGTGATGTTCCCTGCCCTGTGTCCAAGTGTTCTCATTGTTCAATTCCCACATATGAGTGAGAACATGTGGTGTTTGTTTTTCTGTCCTTGTGATAGTTTGCTGAGAATGATGGTTTCCAGCTTCATCTATGTCCCTGCAAAGGACAGGAACTCATCCTTTTTTATGACTGCATAGTATTCCATGGTGTATCTGTGCCACATTTTCTTAATCCAGTCTATCATTGATGGACATTTGGGTTGGTTCCAAGTCTTTGCTATTGTGAATAAGTGGCACAATATTTTTAAAGTGCTGAAAGAAAAGAACTGTCAAGCCAGCATCCTCTACCTAGCAAAAGCATCCTTCAGGAATGAAGGGAAAATTGAGACACACTCAGATAAAGGAAAACTAAGAATTTGTTAGCAGCAGACCAGTCATAAAAGAATGGCTAATGGAATTGCTTTAAGCAGAAAGGAGGTGATGGAGGAAACCCTGGAGTATCAGGAAGGAAGAAAGAAAACAGTAAGAAAAAATATGGGTAAATAAAATTGACTTTTCCTCTTGAGTTTTCTAAATTATGTTTGATAGTTGAAGCCATAATTGTGCACTGTCTGACATGGTTCTAAATTTATGTACAGGAAATATTTAAGGCAATTATAAGTGGGAGAGGGAAAAGGAATGTAAAGGGAGGCAAGGTTCTTACACTTCGCACAAACTGGTAAACTGATGATACCAGTAGATGGTCATAAGTTGTATATATATAATAGAATACATAGAGCAATCACTAAAAAATATGTGAAGAAATATACTCAAAAACATGACTACAGTAAAATCAGAATGGATTTCTAAAACATATTCAAGTAACCCACAGGAAGGCAATAAAAAGAAAATAAGACATGAAAAACAGAAAGAACAAACAGAATTTTAAAAATTAAATGGCAGGCTTAAGCTCTAACATATCAATAATTACATTAAATGTAAACACTCTAAATATAACAACTAAGAGACAGACAGAGATGGGCAAAGTGGACTAAAAAATATGGCCAGAGCAAGATACCAGAATAGGACTTTCTAGCACTCATCCCCCACAGAGAACCATCAATTGAACAATTATCCACACCCAAAAATACCTTCACATGAGCTAAGGAAACCAGATGAGAGATTACTGCATCTAGGTCTAGCATAGAAATAAAGACAAGACATACAAAGGGAGTAGAAAAGACAATTTTACATTATCTGTGTCATCTCTCCCCCTACCTCAGGCAGCACAGCGTGAAGAGAGATATTCTCCATGTGGGAGAAGGAGAGGAAAGTGAACACAGGATTTTGCCTTGGGCCCTAAAACCAGGCCCATTCCAGTAAAACCCAGCATGGAACAGACCCTCATGTCCCCAAATTCCAGGCTGGTACCAGCAGAATGTGCTCAAAGCCCACCCTGGTGCCAGGGAGGATCCCACAGCCCCAAACTCCAGGCCTGCCTGGTGGAACTGGTCAACCCCAGCAGTCCCAGACCTCAGACTGGCCGCAACACTAGGCCTTCCCCACCACCAGGTCAGCCCCCACCGACTTAGACTCTAGACCTGCTCCAGGGCTAGGCCAGCCCCAGCAGCCCTGGGCTTCAGACCACCCCCAGCCCTGGGCTAGCCCCTATAGCCCTAGTCATCATGCCAGTACTCACAGACAGAACCAGTCTCTAGACTGGCCCCTGAAGATACTGGATCAGGCCCACTCAGCCTCAGGACAGACCCTGCGGCTTTAGGCTCCAGGCCTGCCCCAGGTCTCAGACCAACCCAGAGTCAGGTTAGCTGTCATAAGTCCAGACTTTAAATCCACCCTAATGACAAGTTAGCACCCCTGGCCTCAGGTACCAGACTGGTACCCAAGGACGTAGGCTCCAGCAGCAGAATATACACAGGTGCACATGGAGCATTCTCCAGGAGAGATCATGCTAGGCCACAAAACAAGTCTTAACAAACTTAAGAAGATTGAGATCATATCAAGTGTCTTTTCTGACCACAGTGGTATAAAACTAGAAATTAATCACAGGAGGAATTTTGGAAAATTTACTAATACATGGAAATTAAACAACATGCTCATGAATGTCCAGTGGGTCAAAGGAGAAAGTAAATGGGAAATTTTAAAATATATTGAGACAAACAAAACTGGACCAAAACTTATGGAATACAGCAAAGGCAGTTCTAAGGGGGAAGTTTATTGCAATAAACACCTATATCAGCAAAGAATAAAGATCTCAGATAAACAACCTAGTGTTACACCTCAAAGAACTAGAAAAAGAAGAGCAAACTAGCCCCAAAGTCAGTAGAAGGAAGGAAATAATAAAAATCAGAGCAGAAATAGAGGCTAGAAAAACAATAGAAAAGTACAATGATGAATAGACAATTCTGAAAAGAAGATATACAAGTGGCCAACAAACATATGGAAAATGCTCAACATCACTAATGATCAGGGAAATGCAAATCAAAACCACAATGTGATACCACCTTATTCCTGCAAGAATGGCCGTAATGAAAAAATAAAAAAAATGGTAGATGTTGGCGCGGATGTGGTGAACAGGGAACACTTCTACACTGCTGGTGGGAATGTAAACTAGTACAACCACTACGGAAAACAGCGTGGAGATTCCTTAAAGAACTAAAAATAGAACTAACATTTGATCCAGCAATCCCACTACTGGGTATCTACCCAGAGGAAGAGAAGTCATTATTTGGAAAAGAGTTGCACAGGCATGTTTATAGCAGCACAATTCACAATTTCAAAATCATGGAACAAACCCAAATGCCCATCAATCAACAGGTGGAAACTGTAATATACATATATATAATATATACATCAAATATAATATATATTATATATATATGATGGAATACTATGAAGCCATAAAAAGGAATGATTTAACAGCATTTGCAGTGACCTGGATGAGATTGGAGTCTAGATGTAACTCAGGAATGGAAAACCAAACATTGTATGTTCTCACTGATATGTGGGAGCTAAGCTATACACAAAGGCATAAGAATGATACAGTGGACTTTGGGGACTTAGGGGGAAGAGTGGGAGGGGGGCGAGGGATAAAAGACTACAAATATGTTGCAGTGTATACTGCTCAGGTGATGGGTGCACCAAAATATCACATATCACCACTAAAGAACTTACTCATGTAACCAAATACCATCTGTACCCCAATAACTTATGGAAAAATAAAATAAAATAAATAAAAAGAAAAGCACAATGAAATTAAGAGTCTGTTTTTTGAAAAGATAAAATTCACAAACCTTTATATCACAAACTTTTTTTTTTTTTTTTGAGACGGAGTCTCGCTGTGTCTCCCAGGCTGGAGTGCAGTGGCATGATCTCGGCTCACTGCAAGCTCCGCCTCCCAGGTTCACGCCATTCTCCTGCCTCAGCCTCCCAAGTAGCTGAGACTACAGGCGCCCGCCACCACACCCGGCTAGTTTTTTGTATTTTTAGTAGAGACGGGGTTTCACCATGTTAGCCAGGATGGTCTCGATCTCCTGACCTCGTGATCCACCCGCCTCGGCCTCCCAAAGTGCTGGGATTACAGGCTTGAGCCACCGCGCCCGGCCATATCACAAACTTTTATATAGACTAAGAAAAACAGTGTTAAGACTCAAATAAAATCAGAAATGAAAGAGACGTTACAACTAATAATACAGAAATACAAAAGGTCATAAGAGAGTATGATAAACAGTTATATACCAACAAATTGGATGACCTACAATAAATGGATAAATTCTTAGACACATACAACCTATCAAGACTGAATCATGAGGAAACAGAAAATTTGAATAGGCCAATAATGAGAAATAAGATTGAATCAGTAATTTAAAACACTCCTATCAAAGAAAAGCTCAGAACCTGATAGTTTCACTGCTGAATTATACAAAATATTGAAAGAATTAACATCAATTTTTGTCAAACTCTTCCAAAAATTTGAAGAACACAAACTACTTCTAAGCTCATTTGAGGAGGCCAGCATTACCCTGATACCAAAGCCTGATGAGGCTACTATAAGAAAAGAAAATTCTGAGCCAGTATCCTTGATGAACACAGATGCAACCATCTTCAACAAAATACTAGCAAACCAAATTCAACAGCACATTGAAAATATCATTTACCATGATCAGTGGGATTTATCCCAGGGATGCAAGGATAGTTCAACATACACAAACGTATAAATGTGATACACCACATTAACAGAAGGAAGTGCAAAAACCATATGATATCTCAATAGATTCAGAAAAGCATTTAACAAAATTGCTTGAAAACATCCTTTCATGATAAAAAAAAAAAAACTCTCAAAAAATTAGATATAGAGGTGCTGGAGAGGATGTGGAGAAATAGGAACACTTTTACACTGTTGGTGGGATTGTAAACTAGTTCAACCATTATGGAAAACAGTATGGCGATTCCTCAAGGATCTAGAACTAGATGTACCATATGACCCAGCCATCCCATTACTGGGGATATACCCAAAGGATTATAAATCATGCTGCTATAAAGACACATGCACACGTATGTTCATTGTGGCACTATTCACAATAGCAAAGACTTGGAATCAACCCAAATGTCCATCAGTGACAGATTGGATTAAGAAAATGTGGCACATATACACCATGGAATACTATGCAGCCATAAAAAAGGATGAGTTTGTGTCCTTTGTAGGGACATGGATGCAGCTGGAAACCATCATTCTTAGCAAACTATCACAAGAACAGAAAACCAAACACCGCATGTTCTCACTCATAGGTGGGAACTGAACAATGAGCTCACTTGGACTCGGGAAGGGGGACATCACACACCGGGGCCTATCATGGGGAGGGGGGAGGGGAGAGGGATTGCATTGGGAGTTATACCTGATGTAAATGACGAGTTGTTGGGTGCTGACAAGTTGATGGGTGCAGCACAGCAACATGACACAAGTATACATATGTAACAAACCTGCACGTTATGCACATGTACCCTAGAACTTAAAGTATAATAATTTAAAAAAAAATTAGATATAGAAGAAATGTACCTTAACATAATAAAGGCCACGAATGACAAACCCACAGGTAACATCATACTCAATAGTGGGTATATACCCAGTAGTGGGATAGCTAGATCATATGGTAAAAATTTTACTTTTAATTATTTGAAAAATCTCCATACTGTTTTCAATAATAGCTGTACTAATTTACATTCCCAATAACAATGTACACGGTTCCCTTTCTCCACAGCCTCACAAACACTTGTTTTTATTTTATTTTATTTTTTAGACAAGGTCTCACTATGTTGCAAAAATAATTGCCCAGACCAATGTCATGGATATTTCCCCTGTTTTCTTCTAGTAGTTTCATCGTATCAGTTCTTACATTTAACACTTTACTCCATTCTGAGTTGATTTTGTATATAGCGTGAGACAAGGATCTAATTTCATTCTTTTGTACATAAATATCCAGTTGTTCAAACATCAATTATTCAAAAAACAGGCAATAATGAATATCGGCAATGATGTGGAGAAAAGGGAGCCATTGTATACTGTTGGTGGGAATGTAAATTAGCACAATCACTATGGAGGTTCCTGAAAAACTAAAAATAGAACTTCCATGTGATTCAGCAGTCCCACTGCTAGGTATATACCCAGAAGAAAGGAAATCAGTTTATCAAAGAGATATCTGCACTCTCATGTTTATTGCAGCAGTATTCACAATAAGCCAAGATTTGGAAGCAACCTAACTGTCCATCAATAGATGAATGGATACAGAAAATGTGGTGCTTATGCACAATGGAGTAATGTTCAGCCATAAGAAAGAATGAGATCCTGTCATTTGCAACAACATGGATGGAACTGGAGAACATTATGTTAAGTGCAATAAGCCAGGTACACAAAGACAAACCTCACATATTCTCACTTATGTGTCAGAGCTAAAAATTAAACCAATTGAACTCATGGAGATAGAGGGTAGAAGGATGATCACCAGAGGCTGGGAAGGTTAATGTTGGAGGGGAAGTGGGAATGGTTAATGGGTACAAAAAGATAATTAGATAGAATGAATGAGATCTAGTATTTGATAGCACAACAGGGTGACTACAGTCAACAATAATTGTATATTTTAAAATAACTAAAAGAGAATAATTGGATTGTTTGTAAGACAAAGAAAGGATAAATGCTTGAGGGGATGGTTACTCCTTTTACCCTGGTGTGATTATTACACATGGCATGCCTGTATCATAATATCTCACGTACCCCATAAATATATATACCTATTATCTAACCACAAAATTAAAAATAATTTTTTAAAAAAGATGTTAGCAAATACAATTCAGAATGTATAAAAGGTATTACACATAATGACAAAATGGTACTTATTTCAGAGATGCAAAGCTAGTTCAACATTAAAAACTCAATCAATGTAATCTGTGATACTAAAAGGCCACTGAAGAAAACTTATATGATCATATAAATTGATGCAGAAAAGTGACTTGAGAAAATACAACACCCATTCAGAATAAAAAAATACTCGGTTTTCTAGGAATAGAGGGAACTTCCTCAATTTGATAAAAGGCATATACAAAAACCAAGGTGATGACAAGAATGCCCTCTCTTGCCACTCTTTTATTTTATTTTATTTTATTTTATTTTATTTTATTTTATTTTATTTTAAGACAAGGTCNTATTTTATTTTATTTTATTTTATTTTATTTTATTTTATTTTATTTTAAGACAAGGTCTCACTATGTTGCCCAGGATGGTCTCCAACTTCTGGCCTGAAGTGATCCTCACGCCTCGGCCTCCCAAAGTGTTGGGATTACAGGCATGAGCTACCACGCCCAGCTGCCACTCTTTTTTTTTCTTTTCTTTTCTTTTTTTGAGACGGAGTGTTGCTCTGTCGCCCAGGCTGGAGTGCAGTGGCACAATGTCGGCTCACTGCAAGCTCTGCCTCCCGGGTTCATGCCTTTCTCCTGCCTCAGCCTCCCGAGTAGCTGGGACAACACGTGCCTGCCACCACACCCAGCTAATTTTTTGTATTTTTAGTAGAAACGGGGTTTCACCGTGTTAACCAGGATGGTCTCAATCTCCTGACTTCGTGATCTGCCCACCTCGGCCTCCCAAAGTGCTGGGATTACAGGCGTGAGCCACCACGCCCAGCCAGCTGCCACTCTTATTCAACAAAGTGCTGGAAGTTTTAGTCAGTGCAATAAGATGAGAAAAGGAAATAAAAGGCATACAAAATAGAAAGGCATAAATAAAACTGCCTCTATTTGCAAATGACATAATTGTCTACACAGTAAATCTCAGGAATCTTTAAAAAACCTTCTAGAACTAATAAATGCATTCAGCAAGGTTGTCAGATACTAGATCAACAATGTGGACACTGAAATGAAAAATACAATACATTTACAATAGCTAAAAAATGTAATACTTCAGTGCAAATCTAACAAAACATGTAAAGCACTTGTATGTTGAAGACTACAAAATTCTGATGAAGAAAATCAAAGATCTATATAAATGGAGAGACATACTATAGATGGAAAACTGAACACAGTAAAGACATCAATTCTCTCCAAATTGATATACAAGTTTAATGCAATAATTATCAGAATCATAGCAAGAACTTTTGTAGACAAAGACATGTTTATTTTAAAATTTATATGTAAAGCAACAGGCCCCAGAATAGTTAAAATGTAGTGAAAATAAGATAATAAGATTAAAGTATATGGAATCATTTGTGTTATGACTTACTATGATGCTATGGTAGTCAAGATAGTTTGGTATTGGTGGAGGGATAAACACAGATTGGAGGGACAGAAGAGAGAATCCAAGACAGACTCTTAAAAACAAATATGGCAAGCTGATTTTTGACAAATGTACAGAAGAATGCCAATGGAGGAAATATAGCTTTTTCAACAAGTGATGCTAAAGCAATTTGATATCCACAGGCAAAAAACAGAAACAAAAACAAAAACAAAAAACAAACAAAACCACACCTTGACCTATATATCACATCTTACACAAAAATTAACCCAAAATGGATTATGAACTTAAGTGTAAAATGCAAAACTATAAAGGTTTTAGGGAAAAAACACAGGAGAAAATCTTTGGGATCTAGGGCTATGTGAATAGTTCTTATGCCTGACACCAAAGGCATTAGCCATAAAAGGAAAAATTTATAAATTGAAATTAATCAAAATGAAAAACTTTTGCTCTGTGAAAGAGGATGAAAAGGCAAGCTATAAGCTTGGAGAAAATATTTGCAAACCGCATATCTAACAAAGGACCAGTATACAGAATATTTAAAGAACTCCCCAAAACTTAACAGTTAAAAAAAACAAAACAATCAATTCAATCAGAAAATGGACAAAAGGCATGAAGAGGCATTCCATGAATGAGGAGATATAGATAGCAAATAAGCATAGTAAATGATGTTCATTGTAAGGGAAATGCAAATTAAAACCACATTGAAGTATCACTATGTATTTGTCAGAATAAATAAAATTAATATTAGAGACAACATCAAATGCTAGTAAGGATGTGGAGAGATGGAATCACTTATGTACATTGTTGTTTGGAATGTAAAATGATACCATCATACTGGAAGGGGGTAGAGCAGTTTCTTTCTTTCTCTTTCTCTCTCTCTCTCTCTCTCTCTCCCTCCCCCCTTTCTTTCTCTCTCTCTTTCTTTCATCTCCCTCTGTCACCCAGGCTGGAGTGAAGTGGTGTGATCATGGCTCACTGCGGCCTCGAACTCCTGGGCTCAATCGATCCTCCCACCTCAGCCTCCCAAGTAGCTGGGACCACAGGCACGGGCCACCATGTTGGCTAATATTTTGTATTTTTTGTAGAGATGGGGTTTTGCCATATTGCCCAGGCTGGTTTCGAACTCCTGGGCTCAAGTGATTCACCTGCCTCGGTCTCCCAAAGTGCTGGGATTACAGGCATGAGCCACTGCCTGACTGCGGTTTCTTAAAAAACTAAACATGCAGCTACTATATGACCCAGCAATTTCACAGAATAGTTCCTGTTCCCAGAGTTGTTTTACAAGGCATAACTGACTGAAAAATACTGCCCATAAGACATTAAGTCACATGAGTGGACTATACATGGATATTGAGAATTACTAGGCCTGAAAATTATGGACCCCCCATCTTCTTGGGCTTTTTTATTTCCATGGTGGCCAAGCTCTGTCTCTCCCCTTGGCTAGTCTTTGAAATTCAGGAGCTGATAGCTCCTCTGCTGCCATCCGTCTAGCTTGCCTGGCATTGTGCTGAAGAAGTTGACTTTGGCTCCCTCTGAAACCCCAAGTGTGTTATGTAGCTTTCTCCTCCAGATCTAACCAGCTACCTAATGCAGGAATTACCAAACTCTTGAGGCAGGCAGGAAACATCCCTTTTGCATTCCTGCCAGTCAGACTGGCTAGGATGGGAGTGGGAGTCAGGATGCCGGATGGGACCCTCAGCTGGGATCCAACCTGCTCTACTTCCAAGGGCCATGTAGTGATTTGTGGCTTCACTCACTCCTGCATAGGCCTCCTGGCTTGCTTTCAAGATAAGAGTCAAAGGTTATGAGCCCTCACCAATTTTTCCTGGGTAAGGAAAACTCATTTCCTTTCCTTGGCATTTGTCCCCTTTCCTCTCTTTCTCATTCAAAGTATCACTTTTACAGTCTTTTCTGGGAACTTCCTCTCTCCAATCTGTGACACCTTCTATAATTCCTGCCCTTCTATTTTCAATTTATGTTGATGCCTGTACGGTCATATGTGAAAGCCTTTTAGAAACTCCAACATATTATGCAATTGCAAAGCATCATTGCTGCTTGCCTGTTAGATGGGCAAGGTCCTGTGCTATATGCTAACTGAATCTGCCCACAATTAGCTTACATCTAATGGGAAGATAACTAATATTAATACAGAGAAACATATGCCAAGAGCCACAAGAACAATAAAGAAAATATGCTATGAATTCAGATCTGTTTCACTCCCATCTTCCAGAAATCAACAGGGCAGACAGGAGGCTTTGCCAGAGAACCTTTTCAAACCTTGCATTCTAAGTTGCCATTGTGTCTGTATTAATTTCTTATTGCCACTCTAATAAACGAACACAAATTCAGTGGCTTAAAATAATGCAGACTTACTATCTGACAGTTCTAGAGGCCAAAAGTTTTACAATCAAGGTGTCAGTATGTATTAGTCCATTCTCACATTGCTATAAAGAACTACCTGAGATTTTATAAAGAAAAGAGGTTTAATTGACTCACAGTTCTGCAGGCTATACAGGAGCCATGGCTGGGTAGGCCTCAGGAAACTTATAATCATGGCGAAAGATGAAGGGGAAGCAAGCACATCTTCACGTGGTGACAGGAGAGACAGTGAAGGGGGAGGTGCTACACAGTTTTAAACAACCAGATCTCGTGATAACTCACTATCATGAGAACAGCAAGGGGGAAACCCAACCCCATAATCCAATCAGCCCCCACCAGGTCCCTCCCCCAACACTGGGGATTACAATTCAACATGAGATTTGAGTAGCGACACAGAGCCAAACCATATCACAGCAGGACTGTGTTCCTTTTAGAGGCCCTAAGGGAGAATTTGTTTTCTTGCCTTTTCCAGAGGCCGTCTGAATTTCTTGCTTGTGACTGTATTCTCCATCTACAGAGCACATCACTGCAACCTTTGCTTCAGTCATCACATCTTCCCTGACTTTGATCCTCCTGCTTCCCTCTTACAGGGACCCCTGTGATTATGCTGGGCCCATCTGGATAATCCAGGATAATCTTCCCATCTCAGGATCCTTAACTAATCCCATCTGCAAAGTCCTTTTTGCCATGTAAGGTAACATATTCACAGGTTCCAGGGGATTAAGACAGACATCTTCGAGGATTCATTATTCTGTCTACCACAATTTTCTCTCTCTCTACCTGGAGAAGCCCTTTTTCTGAATCATCTACAGACTCCTTTCCCTGTGGCATCTGCCATAATGCAGGGCTCTAAGCTTTCTGTTTATATTCACTGTATGCTTATATAAGAAACTTTTGGCTTTTCAATTTATTGTATTTTTGTTTTGCTTTTAGTCAGAGGCCCCTCAGGATGAAAGAAACTGTCTCAATCTTCAGTGATATAGAGTTCTCTATCCTTGAATGTAAACTAGCAGATCCTGGGGGATTCCTTTCAGTCCTGAGAAGTCTCAGTCTCACTCACAGTAGAATTTCAGGAATTAAGCTGACTAAATGTGTTATCTCAGAGACGTCTGCTCTTAAAGAGGGACTCCAACAGATCCAATGCTTAAGACATTCTCTCAAGGGTCAGTTATTCACAACTGACTAAAAGTTTTGCTATATCCCTTCAACCTCTTCTGTACTTTAGCTAACACTTTTCTTTTGTTTACATTTTAAAATTGCAATTATATCTGAAAAATCATGCATTAGGTGTACTAGTTACCTTCTTCAAATAAATGTTAAACACAAAGCTACTAAAATCCCCTCTTAAGTGGTACAAGTGGTACATAAACTGTGTCTGTTTTGGGGGAACACCTGAAAGTAATCTCATGCTGACACTTTAGGCAGTGTGGGAGAATGCAGGAGACACTTTCGGTTTGCCCTAAAAGTCAGAGTATCAGAGGACAATTGCCGCAGACCCTCAAAATGCATCTACCCATCTACCTGCATTTTTGCCTGTATTCTGCCTTCCATCACATTTCTGTGGATGACCTATCTGTGCAACCCATCCACTTGTACTCTGGATCCCATTCTTTCTTACTACTTCAAGGTCATTGCTCCAGCAAGCCCCCTCCCCCGTACACATAATCATACTTTCCTTCTTACTGGGCAATTCCCACCGGCATATAAGCATGTTTTTCTTCCATAATAAAAAATTCTCTTGACCCCAATTTTTTTTTTTTTTTTTTTTTGAGATGGAGTTTTGCTCTTGTTGCCCAGGCTGGAGTGCAATGGCATGATCTCAGCTCACCGCAACCTCCACCTCCCGGGTTCAAGCGATTCTCCTGCCTCAGCCTCCCGAGTAGCTGGGATTACAGGTGTGTGCCACCACGCCAGACTAATTTTGTATTTTTAGTAGAGACGGGGTTTCTCCATGTTGGTCAGGCTGGTCTTGAACTTCCGACCTCAGGTGATCCGCCCACCTCGGCCTCCCAAAGTACTGGGATTACAGGTGTGAGCCACTGCACCCGGCCTTGACCCCACTTTCTGTTCTAGCTAATGCACCCATTTCTTCACTCCTGCCTACAGCCAAGTTCTTTGAAAGGATTGCCTACACTTGCCAACTGCAATTTCTCGCTCCTCTTTCTCTCTTGAACAAATTCAAATTAGGCTATCACTCCAACCACTCCACCTAAACTGCTTTTGTCAGGACCACCATCATGTTACTAAATTCAATGGACTATCCTCTCATCATCTTACCATCTTACCAAGCAGGAGCACTTGACATAGTTGATCACTCCCTCCTCCTTGAAACACCTTCTTCATCTGGCTTCCAGGACAAGATACTCTCCTGGTTTGCCTCCTACTTCACTAGCTCCTCCTTCTCTGTCTCCACTGTTGTTTCCTTTTCATCTCCCCAACCTCTAAACATTCATGTTCTCCAGGGCTCATACCTCAGATCTCTTATCTATCAATATTACTTTTTTTTGGTGTCCCCATGCAATCTCATAGCTTTAAATACCATCTCTGTGTTGATGACATCATAACATACATCTCCAATTCAGACCTCAGCCCTGAGCTCCAGACTCACATATCCAACTGCCCAATTGACATCTGCTCTTAGATGTTGAGGTAGACAGAATTTTAACGTGGACCCCAGGATTCCTGCCCCCTGGTGTACATGCCATGAATAATCCCCTTCTTTTGAGTGAGGGTGAGACCTATGAATATGACGGATGTCACTCTGGTGATTAGATTGTTATGTGGTAAAGGTAAAGAAATTTTTGTAGATGTAATTAAGGTCCCTAGTTAGAAGTTAACTTTGAGTTAATCAAATGGAAAATTACCCAGGGCAAGCCTGACCTAATCAGGTGAGCTCTCTAAAACAAAGTCTAGAGATCACAGATCTACTCTCTTGTTAGCCTGAAAGAAGTAAGTTTTCATGAATTCTATAGCTGCAAAGAAGCAAATTCCGCTAACAACTATGTGAACTTGAAAGGATATCCCTTTATAACACTATTCGCCATCTCACATGTTATTTTTATATGTAATTTGTTTATTGTCTGCTTCAGCCCCCTCCCCCCATGTACATTTCCAAGGGAAGGGATTTTTCTGTTTTATTCATTGACGAATCCTTCAATGCTTTAAACAGTACCTGTTACATAGTACATGCTAATAAATATTTGTTAGATGAATGAATAAATGAATTTTATTTATTGAGTTTTTCATGTTTCCCCACAACCCTTTTCCACCACTAACTATTCTCTCACCAAATTCCAGCATTACAAACTTCTGTCTCTTTCATTGAGACATGAATTCACTTTGCACTCTTAAAAATGACATCCTGAAAGATTAGTCCCACCTCTACTGAGGGAGTTTCAAGTACTCTAACCAGAAAGTTGTCATCCTTGGCAGATATCTTGGTTCGGGGTACCAGATGGACCTGGATTGGAATACTGGCTCTGCCATTTGGTAACTGTGTAAGACCTAAAGTACATTGCTTCATTTCTCTGAGCCCCAGCTTCCCCTCTGGAGAGTAAGAATATTGTCTGCAGTCATAGGGTTTCTGGGAGGACTGAAAGTAGACATGCATTTTTAATGTCAAGGACATTTACTGGCATAAAGATGCTATCATACTACACACACGGCTCTGTAACTTGCTATTCCTGTGGTTTTGTACATCTATCTTTACATCCTGGTATTTTAATTTCTGTAGGATAAATTCCCAAAGTGGGATTCCTGGCCCCAATGGTATGTGCTTTAAAAAAGTTAAATGGTGCTGGATTATTTTCCAAAAAGGTTTTAACAATTCATACTCTTTTTGTGTGGGTATAGTAGGGTCTTACTCTGTTGCCCAGGCTGTAGTGCAGTTGTGCGATCTCGACTCACTGCAACCTCTGCCTCCTGGGTTCAAGAGATTCTCCTGCCTCAGCCTCCCAAGTAGCTGGGATTACTGGCGTGTGCCACCACGCCTGGCTAATTTTTGTATTTTTGGTAGAGATGGGGTTTCACCATGTTGGCCAGAATGGTCTCAAACTCCTGGCCTCAAGTGATCTCTTCACCTCGGCCTCCGAAAGTGCTGGGATTACAGGAGTGAACCACTGCACCCGGCCAATACTCTTAACAACTATGTATGAGAATGCCTGTTTCCCCGATGCTTACCAGTAGTGGATGTTATCAGTGTTTCTCATTTTTGCTGATGAAAATAGTAAATGGAAAAATGGTATCTCTCTGTGTTTATTTCCATTTCATCATTTGTAAATATAAATATATTTAAATATTTATATTCATTTGCATGTCTCCTTCTGTGACTTACTTTCCTTTGTCCAATCTTCTTTTGGATCATTTGTATTGTTCTTATCAATTTATAGGTTGAGAGTGTGAGGAGTGACTGCTAAGGTGTACAAATTCTCTTTTGGGGGCAATAAAAATGTTCTAAAATTAGATTGTGGTGATAGTTTAATAATTCTGTAAATGTACTGAAAACCTTTGAATTTTGCACTTTAAGTTAGTGAATTTTATGGTATACAAATTATCTCAGAAAACTGTTGCAAATGAAAAAAATTTTTGAAAAGATGATTTTTTTTAAACGGTGATTTTTCATGGCTGCATACAATTCCCTTTTATGGAGTTATTGTGTTTTATTTAAGCATCCTCAATTATTTCTAATTATTTCCAATGTTTTATTCTTATAAAAATTGTGATGGGGGCCAGGTGTGGTGGCTCATGCCTGTAATCTCAACACTTTGGGAGACTGAGGTGGGAGGATTACTTAAGGCTCAGAGTTTGAGACCAGTGTGGGTAACATAGCAAGACCCTGTTGCTACCCCCCAAAATTTTTTTAACTGGCCAGGCATGGCGACGTGTGCCTGTAGTCCCAGCTACTCAGGAAGGCTGAGGTGGGAGGATCCCTTGAGCCCAGGAGTTTGAGATCACAGTGATCACTCCACTGCGCCACAGTCTGGGAGACAGAGTGGGGCTTTGTCTCTAAAAAAAAAAAAAAAAAAGAAAGAAAGGAAAAAAAGTGATGAATTTCTTTGTACATGAATCTCTGCTTTTTCTTAGGATATATTCTTAGAATAGAAATTACTGGGGTGGGGGGGGAAGATGGTTTTTAGGGGGGAAATATGAAGATGGTTTTTAAGGAGGAGATATGACTTTTCTTTTCTTTTCTTTTCTTTTCTTTTCTTTTCTTCCTTCTTCTTTCTTTCTCTCTCTTTTTTTTTCTGGTGTTGTTCCCAAAAGGGAGGTATGATTTCTAATAAAAAATGTAAAAGTAGTTGACAATGATTTCATGTCAATCTGAGTATTTTGGAGTTTTCTCATTAAGTTCAGAATGCCACATTCAGCATCTCAAAATTGTTGTTGGCCTGGTCCCTCCTACTATGGTACACCAAGTAACACTATAGTTGGTGACAGAGAGCGTTTTTAGTTCTCATCACACAAATATATAAAATTTATTTCTCTCTTTATCATCAGTTGTTTAACTTACAACTGTCTAGCAACTTACTGATTGCTAGAAAAACAAGATGAGAAGCTACATTGCTTTCCCTGGCTCAAATCCGTGGGGGATTAGGGGCTAATTTTAGCACAGTTGTAGGCAAAAGCAGGAAGCAGTGCTTATGTGGTTTCTTTACTACAGTTTCATACCACCTTCACATCTTGCTAACATACACTGGAGAAAATACAATAATAATAAGAGTAATAATAATGATAGGTACTATTGACAGATAATCATAAGGTCCTTCTTTAGACAGAAAGGAACCTATCTTCTCCGTTAGTTGTCCTAAATACTAAGAAAGAAATTCATCCAGAAGGAATGTGAAGGAAAAGAGTTTATATCTCCTACCTGTTCTCTAGACTCACCCTCAAGCCAAGCCCTTTTTCCATCATCAAATCTTCAGATTTAGCCAGGCAAATTGATTAATGATGGTTGATTCACTGATTTCCAGAACATTAGCAATGCTTGAGAGAAGGGGCTTGGTGTTGTCATAGGGAGTTGATTGGGTTTGAAATAAGAATCCTGGGTTTGGCTGGGCTCGGTGGCTCACGCCTGTAATCCTGGCATTTTGGGAGGCTGAGGCAGGCAGATCGCTTGAGGTCAGGAGTTTGAGACGAGCCTCGCCAACATGGTGAAACCCCATCTCTACTAAAAATACAAAAATTAGCCAGGTGTGGTGGTGCACACCTATAATCCCAGCTACTCTGGAGGCTGAGGCAGGAGAATCGCTTGGACCTGGGGGGCAGAGGTTGCAGTGAGCAGAGATTGTACCACTGCACTCCATCCTAGGTGACAAAAAAAAAAAAAAAAAAAAAAGAATTATTCCTGGGTTTTAGTTCTGACTCTGCCATTAACCTGTTATATATCTCTGGGCAAATCATACATCCTATCTGGATCTAAGTTTCCTATCTGTAGTCGATTTCTAAGGGCCCTTCCAAGTCCCACATGCTATAGTTTTAAGGAAACAGTATAATTAGGTGTCTTCCATTGAAAAGTAAGGCAGGGAACACACTTGAGAGTTGAAGTCAGAGGAAAGAAACTGAGTCATATCAGAAACCTATTATAATCTAGATTATTTTAAGTTAGATTCTTAAGATTATCATGAAAAAAATATGCATTTGAGGTTGCACAACTCTTCGCATTTACTAAAAATCATAGAACTGTACATGTACAATGGTGAATTTTGTGGTATGTAAATTATACCTCCATAAAGCCATTAAAATATAAATTTGATTGTCATTTTATCACCAAATAATCATTGGCAGGGTGTATGAAATCGTGAATTGAGAATCTGCTGATTTATACACAGGCATGAAGATGAGTGAGAGCAAAGGGATATGTTAATAATCTTGGGGCTTTGTTGGCTCAGGTAAGCTACTGGGCTCCAGGGAGATTGATGGAGCTAAAATGTCATTGTCACATGGGAGGTAACTATTGATTTCACTGACAAGCCCTGTAATTATGGAACACAATGCCTAGTTACATTAATTAGAAGTGAGTAAGAGAGTGGAGCTGGAGGCCATGCTGGCAAGGGGAGAGGGAAAGTGGAGATCAATCTTCCCTAAGATGTGGCTGGAGCATGCAGGGAGTGAAGCGAGGGGAAGCTGAAAAGTAGGGTGGAGGTTGGAACCAGTTTGAAGATCTCTATGAGAAAGGCATAACACTTACTACTTTGGATTGTATATATATTCAATAAAATTATATATTAAAAATTATTTTAAAATTGTAAAGCACTATTCAACTAAAATTATTTTTAATAGGCAATACTGGTCCTTGGTAAAAATGCAAATGCTACAAAAGCATGATGTAAAGGGACAGACAGTGACAAGTATGTTTCTTCCCCACCTTTGTCACCCATTTACTCTCTACAGAAGTATCCACTATTTCATCTTTTGTGTGCATCCCTCTGGAGAAATTCTATTATTCTATCCACATACAAATTCATGTATATATGTGTACATATAAACGTATTTTACAAATGACAAGATACTGTTCACATTGTTTTTTATTTGTATTTGTATTTACTTAACAATGTAGCTAGGAAAGCACTCCTTATCAGCTTATATTGATCTGCCTCATTCTTTTTTTTTTTTTTTTTTTGAGACAGAGTCTCCCTCTGTTGCCCAGGCTGGAGTGCAGTGGCACAATCTCGGCTCACTGCAACTTCTGCCTCCTGGGTTCAAGCAATTCTCCTGGCTGAGTCTCCCAAGTAGCTGGGATTACAGGTGAGCACCACCACACCCAGGAAATTTTTTTTTTTTTTTTTTTTGAGATGGAGTCTCGCTGTGTCTCCCAGGCTGGAGTGCAGTGGCGTGATCTCCTCACTGCAAGCTCCGCCTCCCGGGTTCACGCCATTCTCCCGCCTCAGCCTCCCAAGTAGCTGAGACTACAGGCGCCCGCCACCACGCCCGGCTAGTTTTTTGTATTTTTAGTAGAGACGGGGTTTCACCATGTTAGCCAGGATAGTCTCGATCTCCTGACCTCGTGATCCACCCGCCTCGGCCTCCCAAAGTGCTGGGATTACAGGCTTGAGCCACCGCGCCCGGCCCCAGGAAATTTTTTATATTTTTGGTAGAGATGAGGTTTCACCATGTTGGCCAGGCTGGTCTCGAACCTCTGACCTCAAGTGATCTGCCCACCTCAGCTTCCTAAAGTGCTGGGATTAAAGGCTTGAGCCACTGCGCCCAGCCTGATCTGCCTCATTCTTTTCAAACACCTATAAAGTATTTCCTTGTACTGCTATTTATTTAACCAGTCTTCTTTGGAGGACATTTAATTTATTTCATTGGCATTTGTTTTGTCTTCTTCAATTAAACTTGACCACTTAACAGCAAAACCAGTTCTCAACATAGTGATGAAAGTATTGGGTTTTTTTGCTTAATATGTCAATTTATTGCTATTTTAATTTTTTCAGTAAGAGTAATAATCTTAATATCCCCAAGACTTTAAAAAAATCATTTTGATGATGCAATAAAGAGCTGCAGGGAAATTCAAGCGCAATTCACTTCTAAAGAGCTGATTTGGCCTGGCTAAATATAGTCTACCAAGCAGCTTGGGCAGGGGTTTCAACATATGCAGACTCCAATTTGGAAGGGGAACTTAAGCCTTCAAGAATACTTCTTTGAAAGAGAAGAACCCAGAGAGGCAGTAGAATAAAGTGGAAAGATTTCTGGGCTGGGTTTGGTGGCTCACACCTGTAATCCCAGCACTTTGGGAGGCCGAGGCAGGCGGATCACTTGAGGTAAGAAGTTCCAGACCAGCCTGGCCAACATGGTGAAACCCTGTCTCTACTGAAAATATAAAAATTAGCTGGGTGTGGTGGCAGGTGCCACCTGTAATCCCAGCTACTCGGAGGCTGAGGCAGGAGAATCTCTTGAACCCGGGAGACAGAGGTTGCAATGAGCTGAGATTGTGCCACTGTACTCTAGCCTAAATGACAGAGAGAGATTCTGTCTCAAAATAATAATAATAATAATAATAATAATAATAATAATAATAATAATGTTCCTGGGGCTGGAGTCAGAAGACTTGAGTTTCAGCCCCAGTTTTGTTACTAACTGGCTATACGACCTTGGGTAAATCACCCCCTTAGGGGTTCAGTTTTCCCTCATGTGTTAAATAGGGGCAGAAATAGCAAACTCCTAATGCTATTATACGGACTGGATGAGTTAAGACAGTCACATAAAGTACCTTATAAATGTTAAGTATAAATATTACCCTAAGGGACAGAGAGACATAAAGCCAAAATAGCTTGAGCACTGGGTAGAATAAATACACATATGAGCACAGATTGTAACCTGAAAGCTAAAAAATGGGCTAAGAAAGAAACGACCCCTTCTCAGTTAGATTTTTATGAATCTGGAACTTAACAAAGAGCAAAGTAACCCTTTTTGGAAAAGTTCCTGTAGGTCTACAGTTTAAATGCCCATCCTTTTCACAAGCTGTTGTAAAGCATATTCCTATGGATACTTCCTTTTTTTCCTCTTTATAGTTCTCTATATTACAACTCACTGACCAAGGATATAAGTCCCTAACTGTCAGTGAGAGTGAAAGAGAATATTTGCATTTTAAAGGTGGAAATGCTCCCTATTTAGATATGCCAGTTCAGAGAAACCCAACTGATTATATATTTTATTTATTTATTTATTATTTTTATTTTATTTTTTTAAATTGAGTTTCACTCTTGTCACCTAGGCTGGAGTGCAATGGCACAGTCTCAGCTCACTGCAACCTCTGCCTCCCAGGTTCAAGCAATTCTCCAGCCTCAGCCCCCCAAGTAGCTGGGATTACAGGTGCCCGCCACCACGGCCGGCTATTTTTTTTTTTTTTTTTTTTTTTAGTAGAAATGGGGTTTCACCATGTTGGCCAGGCTGGTCTCGAACTCCGACCTCAGGTAATCCACCTACCTCAGCCTCCCAAAGTGCTGAGATTACAGGCATGAGCCACCGTGCTGGGCCGATTTTTTTTGAAAAGAATTGGACCATTTGACTTTTCATTGGTAGGAGACCTAGAAATAGTGAAGGAAAAGCCAACCAGCACCCTGTGAGAGAAGAAAGAAAATGGAGAGGTAGGCCGGGCACAGTGGCTCACACCTGTAATCCCAGCACTTTGGGAGGCTGAGGCAGGCTGATCACCTGAGGTCAGGAATTCGAAAGCAGCTTGGCCAACATGGTAAAACCCCGTCTCTACTAAAAATACAAAAATTAGCCGGGCGTGCTGGTGCATGCTTGTAATCCCACCTACTTGGGAGGCTGAGGCAGGAGAATTGATTGAACCCAGGAGGTGGAGGTTGTAGTGAGCTGAGATCGTGCTACTGCACTCCAGCCTGGGAGACAGAGCAAGACTCCGTCTCAAAAAAAAAAAAAAAAGGAGAGGGAGACAGAGATAAACTAAGTGTAAATTGACGCAAGATTTTTGGAGGGCAATTTGGCAAGGTGTGTGTGTGTAGAAGACAGCCTGCTATGAGGGATCAGAGTCAAGCAAGTTGGTGAAGGCATCCCTGTGGAGGGGCAGCCTGGTGTGGGAAGTCAGAGCCTGAGAGGGCTAACAAGGACATCCTCATGATGGAGTGGCATGGCATGGGCTGTTGGAGCCTGAGTGGAATGAAGAGGTCATACACATGGGGGAGAGGTAATGTAGCGAGCCAGAGTCTGAGCAGGCTGCAGAGGGAATCCATGAGTCAGGGAGGCTGGTTATGGAGAATCAGAGGCACCCAGGCAGGGAGAACAGAGCTGTCAGGGAGGGGTGGCAATGGACATAGGAGATTGATTATTATTTTAGTATCTATTTCTTTGCTTTTTTTTTTCTTTTTTTCTGAGAAGAGGTCTCTGTCACCCAGGCTGTAGTGCAGTGGTATGATGATCTCGGCTCACTACATCCTCTGCCTCCCAGGTTCAAGCGATCCTCCTACCTCACCCTCCAGAGTAGCTGGGACCACAGGCACACACCACCATGCCCAACTAATTATTTTATTTTTGGTAGAGACAGGATTTCACCATGTTGCCCAGGCTGGTCTCAAACTCCTGAGCTCAAGTGATCCACCTGCCTCGGCCTCCCAAAGTGTTAGGATTACAGGCATGAGCCACCACGCCTAGCCAAGTGTTAGTATATTTTTTGGTGTGACAATTTACCCCAAAACTCAGCAGCTTAACACAATGCACATCTATTATCTCAGTTTTTATGTGGCAGAAATCTGGGCATGGCTTAGCTGGGTGCCTCTGGCTCACAGTCTCTCACAAAGCTAAAATCTGAGGCTTCAACTGAGGGAGGCTCTGCTTCCAAGCACATTCATGTGGTTGTTGGTGGGATTTATTTCTTCAAGGGGTGTTGACTGAAGACCTCAGTTGCTCAATGGCTGTGGCCAGAAGCCTCCCTCAGCTCCTTGCCATGTGGGTCTCTCCATAGGGCAGCTAGCTTCCCTTGGCTAGTGAGAGGGAGGATGGGAGGAGGGGAGAGAGAGAGAGAGAAAGGGAGGAGTGGGTAGGGCAAGGGGAGGGAGAAAGAGAAAGAAAGAGAGAGACTAGAAGCCAGAGTCATCTTATAACCTAATCTTGGAAGTAACACCCCATAACTTTTGCTGTATTCTGTCATTAGAAGTGATTCACTAAATCCAACTCACACTGCAGGGGAGGTGATTCCACAAGTGGTTGAATACCAGGAGGCAGGGATCACTGAGCACTATCTTAGAAACTTCCCAGCACAGTTACATAGAGGAGTATTGATAAAAACGAGTAAATATATTAAGAATGATGTAAGCTATCTTCTCATTGTCATAAATTATGACTAATGCAGAAAGAAAGAAAATTAGAATGAACCCTGTGGTGTTGGATTGGATATATCAGAGTAAACTCATGGTTAGATAAATGACGGATGGATAGATAGATAGATAGATAGATAGATAGATAGATAGATAGATAGATGAAAATGTGTGTGTGTGTGTGTGTGTGTGTAAGTGTATATAAGTGAGGCCTCTGAGAGGCTCAGGGAGCAGCAACACACCAACAGCAATATATACACCTGGTGCTCAGATTTGGCTTCTAGATACCATTTCCACTAAGAGGAATCAGGGCTTCTCCAGGCTGATTTTGGGACTGCAGAAGGCAAAGTACAAGATGAGCCTGGAATATTTTGTGCCAGAAACTAAGGAGGTGCTTGAAAAATGATGGGGTCATGTCAAAGGGACATAGAAACCAGCTTAAAGGGGCTCCCAGTGGCCAAATCCAGGACAATTTGAGCATCAAAGTAAACAATGATAATAATGGATTAGAATCCATTGAATAAAAATAGGAAACCATAAGTCTATATTGGTATAAATAAATAAATGAATATCAAAAGTTTGATGAGGAATGGAATATTTACACAGTTTCAACATACTTCCCCAGAAGGTATGTATTAATTACAAAGAATAACTTCACAGTGGAGAAGCCTAGCACTTACCATCTTAGTCAAGAGATCAAAACGACCATCATGAGTAGTAATAGGACACATTGAAATTACGCTCCGCTTGACAGAATGCAATTAGAGCCTAGCGTCACTTCTGTGATAGCCCTGCCAAAAATAAGTAACCTAAATTTAATCATTGGGAAACATCAGATAAACTCAAAATGAGGGATGTTTTCCAAAATAACTGGCCCGTAGTCTCCAAAAGTGCCTGAGTCTTAAAAGTCAACAGAAGACCAAGGAACTCTTTCAGACTGAAGGAGGTGAAGGACATATGACAACTAAAAGCACTGCATGATTCTGAACTGGATCCTTTTGCTGTAATAGATCATTTCGAGACATCTGATCAAACTTAAATGGTATCTGGGGATTCAACGCTAGTAATCTATTAATGTTAATTTCCTGATTTTGATGGTTATTTCATTCATGGTTAGATAGGAAAGTATCCTTGTCATTAAAAAAATAAAAAGGTACACACTAAATTATTCAGGGGAAATGGGGCATCAGGGTGGCAAATCACTTTCAAATGGTTCAGGAAATAAACAAACAAACAACAACAAAAAAACAGAACAGCCTGTATTACACTTCCAACTTTTCTATAAGTTTATGATCGGTTTAAAATGATAATAATAGTAGTAGTAATAGTAATTTAAAAATAATGAAAAGAATGTCATAATCATGAAAGTCAAAGACAGTCTGAAGAACTGTTTCAAGATGAAAGAAGGCTAGATATAAACGAAAAATGCAACATATGACCCTGAATTACCTCTCAGACCCCCTCCCCCCAATTTTTTTTTGCTACAAAGAACATTATCTGCACAATTGGAGTATTATGAGTAAGGCCTGTAGGGTAGATAATAGAACTTTATCAATATTAACTTCCTGATGTTAATATTTGCACTGTTCTTATATAAGGAAATTTTTTCGGCTGGACACAGTGGCTCACACCTCTAATCCCAACACTTTGGGAGGACGAGGTGGGGAGGTCTGGTCGAGATCAGCCTGACCAACATGGAGAAACCCTGTCTGTACTAAAAATACAAAATTAGCCGGTCGTGGTGTGCATTCCCTGTAATCCCAACTACTCAGGAGGTTGAGGCAAGAGAATCACTTGAACCCGGGAGGCAGAGGTTGCGGTGAGCCAGGATTGCACCATTGCACTCCAGCCTGGGCAACAAGAGCAAAACTCTGTCTCAAAGGAAAAAAAAAAAAAAGAGAGAGAGAGAGAGATTTTTTTCTTTTTTCATAAATGCATCTAGGACAGAAAGAGAAATATTTTGTTCTAAGAAATACATACTGAAGTATTTAAAGTTAAATGGACATCATAACTAAAATTTACTCCCAAATGGTTCAGAAAAAAGGTAATATGCATATATAGAGAAAATATGATAAAACAACTGACAGACTGTTAACAATTGGGGAAATACGTGTGTTCCTGCAACTTCTCTGTAAGTCTGAAATTATATTACAATAAAAAGTCACAAAAATGTACATATCTTTGTTCTCACAATTATCTTTCGAAAGGTATCCAACATGTATATAAAGATACTCATATATGGATGTTCACTGCAGTATTGTTTGAAATAGCTGAAGATCAGGCTCAAACAAATTGTTCATTGATAGTGGATTTTTCATACTATGAAACACTATGTAAGAGAATTGGGTATATACCTGGGCTAAAAATAAGGAACAAATCACCTTACATTGAATAGAATGGCTGCTATAAAAATAAACAGAAAATAAGCATTGGCAAGGATGTGGAGAAATTAGAACTTTTGTGTACTGTTGGGGGAATGTAAAATAGTACAACTGCTATAGAAAACAGTATGGAGGTTCCAAAAAACAAACAAACAACAACAACAACAACAAGCATACACACAAAAAACCCAGAGCTATCATATGATCCAGCAATTCCACTTGTGGGTATATATCCAAAAGAATTGAAAGCTCAAATAAATGAGCTGCCTTGTTTCAAAACAATACATTTTCTACTAGTTTCTGCTATATTCACTGATTCAACCAAGTTTTAAATATAAAGATAACAGAGTTACATTCCACAGTGACATAAATATATTAAAGTAAACTAAAATTTCCACAAAAGTCTTTTCTTTTGTTTTTTTTTTCTGAGACGGAGTTTTGCTCTGTCGCCCAGGCTGTAGTGCAGTTGTGCGATCTGGGCTCACTGCAACCCCCACCTCCCAGGTTCAAGTGATTCTCCTGTCTCAGCCTCCCAAGTAGCTGGAATTACAGGCGCGTGCCACCATGCCCGACTAATTTTTGTATTTTTTAGTAGAGACGATGTTTCACCATGTTGGCCAGACCGGTGTCCAACTCCTGACCTCAAGTGATCCATCCCGCTCGACCTCCCAAAGTGCTGGTATTACAGGTGTGAGCCACCGTGCCTGGCCTTTTTTTTTTTTTTTTTTTTTTTTGAGATGGAGTCTTGCTCTGTCGCCCAGAGTGAGGAAGGGGTGTGATCTCAGTTCACTACAACCTCTGCCTCCTGGGTTCAAGTGATTCTCCTGCCTCAGCCTCCTGAGTAGCTGGGACCACCCAAGTAGCTGGGACCACAGGCATGCGCCACAACACCTGGCTAATTTTTGTATTTTTTGGTAGAGACAGGGTTTTGCCATGGTGGCCAGGCTGGTCTCGAACTCCTGACCTCAAGCGATCCACCCACTTCGGTCTCACAAAGTGCTGGGAGTGAGCCACAGTGTTGTGCAGAAATTTCCACAAATAGTTTTAAAAGGCAAGAGGGTCAAATGAATTGAGTGGGTTTCATGGCTGCCTTTCAATACAATTCTGTGCCTTCAGGTTGTACCCACGGCTAATGATTTTATCCAAAGGACAACAGGCCAGGCACAGTGTGGCTCATGCCTGTAAGCCCAGCACTTTGGGAGCCCAAGGCAGGCGAATTGCTTGAGGCCAGGAGTTTGAGACCAGCCTGGACAACATGAAAAACAACAATTAAAAAATTTGTTTCCTTTCTCTACTTAAAAAAAAAAAAAAGAAAAAAGAAAAGAAAAGAAATTAGCTGGGCGTGATGGCCTGTAATCCCAGCTACTCAGGAGTCTGAGACAGAATTGCTTGAATTTGGAAGGCGGAGGTTGCAGTGAGCTGAGATCGCACCATTGCACTCCAGCCTGGGTGACTGAGCTACACGGTGTCTCAAAAACGAACAAACAAACAAACAAAAAAAACCCAAAGTACAACATTTGGAGACTGCACTTTTTGCTGTTTCTCAGGTAAGGTAAGTTGATTTTTTTTTTCAGTGCTATCAATAACATAGTAAATCAATGCTACATGACAGTTTTCCAGTGCTACATAACATAACTCTTATTTTGTCCAGACTCAGAAGGAAGCTTACAGTAGATGAATCCCTTGCAAACTGATTCATTTCTCGTGTTGATTTTCAAAGGTCTAGAATAGGATGGCAGCATTTCAAATTATTGAACACTTGAATAATCTCCTTGATATTTTTTATTCACCTTAAAACTCGATAGTAAACAGGCATTACTGATTTGGGGGTTATAAAGGATTTATGACAGCAAAAGTTAAAAATTTGTTTTCTTTCTAATATTTTGATTCTGTTGTCACTTTGTTCAAAAACTAATGATAATTTTCTGCCCTGTGTATGTATATGGACCATAATAATATAATTGGGTATCTGCTATCAAATTTATAGTCTTCAAGAAAAAGTCACATCAAATAACAGAAACTGCTTAAGCCCCTTTTATTTTTATTTTGCAATGCTAGAAGGAATTCTAAGCCATATTGTTTACTGCTCTTTAGGTTTTACTTTTCTAAATTTCAATGGTATCTTACACTTATGATGTATTTAACTTACATTAAAATGTAGATGTTTTAAGAATTTTAGTTTTGTTAAGGCCTTTCTAAATATAATTTAAGTAATAAAGGATTATTATAAGAGTAACAACTAGGATTAGGAATTTTTTTAGGTTTGTCTGTGCTATGTTTACTGATTACATCACTTAGAGTGACATTGTACTTTGAAAATATATATCAAATGATAGCATAACAGGGTAGTTCTGTTACTAAATATTTTGTGCAAATCTTAAAAAAAAGACTAATTTTTCTGATAATCTCTTCTTGTAACTGGTAAATGCAAGGGTTTTGTCTCACCCAGGAAAGGCTTTTCATTAAAAGATGAGATCGAAGCATTATGTCGCTGACATTTATTAAATGCTCACAATGTGCCACTCTCTGGGGTAAGTCCAAATACCAACGTTCAAAATAACATTGCAAAGGATTATTCTCATTACACAAATGAAAAAAGAGTGGCCCAGAAAATTAAGTCACTTGCCCAAGCTGTGTTATAAAGCTAATAAGTGGGAATAACTGGATTTTGAACCATGATTTTTTTTCCCAGACATTGGTAGTAATAGGTTTTCAAGTCAGTTTTCTTGGTGTTATTTCTTTTTTTTTTTTTTTTTTTTTTTTTGAGACGGAGTCTCGCGCTGTGTCACCCAGGCTGGAGTGCAGTGGCGCGATCTCGGCTCACTGCAAGCTCCGCCTCCCAGGTTCACGCCATTCTCCTGCCTCAGCCTCCGAGTAGCTGGGACTACAGGCGCCCGCCACCACGCCCGGCTAGTTTTTTGTATTTTTAGTAGAGACGGGGTTTCACCATGTTAGCCAGGATGGTCTCGATCTCCTGACCTCGTGATCCACCCACCTCGGCCTCCCAAAGTGCTGGGATTACAGGCTTGAGCCACCGCGCCCGGCCTCTTGGTGTTATTTCTATTTTTGCTTTTATTTTTAAGTTTTGTTGCTTATGCCCCAAAATGAAATGAATGACATGCATTCTTCATGTACATTGTTTGAAACAAAAGTCCTGGAAATACACTAACAGGAATATAATTTATTGATAAGCTGAATTCTGTTTTACTTTTTCCCAGTAGTCTATGCATTAGAAAAGAAAATATTTCACTAAAGTAATTAAAGCACAAAATCTTTAAGATTCAACAACAACAAAAAGCTTTAGATGACAAGAGAAGCAATTTTTCCTTTGTTATTACTTTAATATATCCCATTTGGAGCATTGGTTAACCTAAAATACAAATCAACGTAATGATTAGCAGCATAGCATCTAGAACTAAATTGCTCAGGTTAGAATCTCAGCTCTTGTTACCTAATCGCTCATGTAGGGCTGTAGCTCAAACCTTCTATGCCTCAGTTTCCTCATTTAAAAAATAGGGACAAAAATGGAATTTCGGTCATAGTTTTTTTTTTGTTAGTACTAAATACCTTTATACAGTTTGTATATGTAAAACCCTTTTCATGGTTCTTAACACAATAAGGAATAGCTATTAAATTTTCAGGTCAATTTATTTAACTGAAATGATTATGTGTACTGCATCAGTGTACACAGATTTGTTTTATATTGGATGGAATATAACTTAAGAGATTAAACGATACAAAATGTTATACTAGATTTTATTTTAAAGCATAAGAATATTCAAAATATTGTAACTATATTAAGCTATATTCTGTATTTTAATTATATATTAAAACTGTATTCTATAGAATGGGCCTTGTGATATGAAAGTCAAGAAAGTGAATGCTACCTGAGGGAGCTCCACCAGAGAAGCCAAATGTCTATATAAGGGACGTGGCCATCGTGGTCTCCTCTGTGCTGAAGGGTCTATACTTTGGGGTGGGGCGGGGTGTAAAGGATAGACTCAGTTCCTGTATTCCACTTTCAAAAGATATAAAGGAATTAAATTCAGAGACGAGCCTTGAACCCAGGTCTTTAGAGCAACAGAGCCTGGAGGAACGTGGCCGGAATTGTGTTCAAATTGTTGGACCACGATGGGCAGGAGGGACAAGACTGGCTTTACATGTCCTCAAACGTGCAGAAGTTACCAGGGGACCGGTTTCCCTCACCCTCAAGCCAGGAAGTCGGAGACCCAAACGGTGGTACGCGGAGTCAGTGAGTCCTGGTCGCTGGAAGTTGGCCAGCCTCAGAAAGCAGGCCCCAGAAACAGAAAAAACAATGCGGGGATAGTCAGTCGATGGCTTTTGTGGTTCTTGCTCACTCCATGATGTGCAATTTTGGCCAAGCGCGTGGCCACTTCCCAGCAGTCCCACTTCAGGGATGAGGTGAACAACATCACCTCTTGTTGTATACACCTCTAGTTGTATACTCGTTTTTTCAAAGGAAATAGGTCGCGTGGGGGTTGGTAGGCCAAGTGAGTTTCCGCTTCTAAATCACTGTAACTTCGTGGCGGCTGGGGGTGAGTAGCCTGGTCAAAGCCTCGAAATCTTCGGGAGCAGCGGCGCATTGGGATAAACTTCGGCTCGGCCTTTGCAGCATGAGAGGGGTGGGGTTACTTGAAGGGCTCCTCAAGAGAAGGCGATTGGCCCTGGGGAAATCAGGGGGCGGGACGAGTCCATCATTGCCACTAGTCTTGCCTGCAAGTTCAGGGCAAGCGGCGAGGGCGGCCGAGCCCCGAGGGCAGCCAGCGCGCGGGCAGAAGAACCAGCAGTCGCGAGCCACTAGGCAGCCGCGGTGAGCTCGCCAGAGCCGCAGGGGATCGAGGAGGTCACGGGGCGTTGGCACTGGCGTTGCCCTCTTAGATAAGGCGAGGACGCTTCTGCGCGCGGTAAGCTCGACGCGAGCCATTCAACAGCTGGCTTCGCGAGCGACAGTCGCACGGGGTGACTGGGACCGCTGACGGTTGCGACTGCGGCGGTTGGAGGGAGGCGACGACGGCGGCGTAGGCGTTGGCGGCAGCGGCAGCGGCGTCGGCGTCGGCGGCGTCGGCGGCGGCGGGGGCGGTAGTCCCGTTATCCCAGCGGATCGTGAAGTAGAGACGAACGGTTCCTGAAGCTCCCGGTAAATGCCCTCCGCTCTGTCCTCAGAGAAGGCAGCCACGCTGGGCCCTCGGTGGGGATTGGGGAGGGGCTGCACAAGAGACCCGAGTTGCCCCGCTTGCCTCAGCAGAGTCACGTTTTCCAGAGTAACGCCGAGGCTCTTCCAGGTCCACACTCCCCTCACCCCAGACCCCGCTGCGCCAGGGAGCGCACCGGAACCCACTCGAGGGCTCACCCGACCGCTGCTCCGGCGAAGGTCGAGGCATTCCCCTGGGGCACGTTGGCAGTGATATCCTGCTAATGGGAACTGAAGGTGCCCTCTCCTGCTCGACCGGTACGCCAAGTGCCCATCATTAGCAGGTCTCTGCCGCCGCCGCCCCCTGATGACCCTCATCCTTGGCTTTAGGGACTTCTCAAGAGATTCTGAGTCTCGGCTTGAGGTTTCCAGCGGGGTGGATTAAGACCGTTTTAATCTGACCGTGACTTGCTCACCCACAAGTCTTTCGGGATGCAAGATCCTGAGCTTGGGTTGGTGGGCAGAGAGGCGAGGGGAAGAATCAAGTTGGGGAGGCCCATGCTATAGGATATGCATGCCATACCCGCACTCAGGGGAAATCATAGTCGTGGTCCTTGGAACAAGTGCCGCCTTTTGGTCTCCTGCTTTTTGTGTTTTTATTTAAAGTCGACCATTACAAGAGGCAGAATTTTCTAGTGCTGCTAACTCTGAGGGATAACAAACGTGTACTGGAACGCTGGGTTCCGGTATGGGAAACAGGTTAGCTTTTGGGCCTCTTCTTGGTGTCTTTTCTAGATTGAGAATATGGTCTCTTGGCCGGGCGCGGTGGCTCAAGCCTGTAATCCCAGCACTTTGGGAGGCCGAGACGGGCGGATCACGAGGTCAGGAGATAAAGAGACCATCCTGGCTAATACGGTGAAACCCCGTCTCTACTAAAAAATACAAAAAAACTAGCCGGGCGAGGTGGTGGGCGCCTGTAGTCCCAGCTACTTGGGAGGCTGAGGCAGGAGAATGGCATAAACCCGGGAGGCGGAGCTTGCAGTGAGCTGAGATCCGGCCACTGCACTCCAGCCTGGGTGACAGAGCGAGACTCTGTCTCAAAAGAATATGGTCTCAAAGATCATGCCCATTTTGCCCTGTTTTCCTGCCTACCTCTGATCTAACCTTGGAACCTCATGCTGTTGAGAGTGTAAACTTGTGCAGTGCAATTGGTAGTGCTCACTCTTCATGCTGAGGAAACCATTTTTTGGAAAAATATGTTGGGACTTCTCAAATTCTGTTTTGTTGTTTGTTTGCCTTTTGAAGCATGTGACATTCCAGCAGTTACATTTTTCTGTGCTCTGGTTTTTTGGGGGGAGGGGAGAGAGGCCAGGGGAGGCCTTCAAAACATGGAGTAACTTCCGTGAAGGCATTTTTCCTTCAAGCATTGTGGAGCACAGAGGAAAGCGACTAGTGAAATAGGCCTGCTGGCGAAGGTGCCAAGAGGATCCCAGCTGCCACACACATTAGGATGGATGGGGCTGACTTGAGGTGGAGTAACATTGGGCGGGAGGGGGGCAGGGCCTGCAGAGTCCACCTTGGCTTTTGTAGTTGCTTTCCATTTTGTTCCAGCCAAAGAGTATACCTGCAGTGCAGCCTGTTTGTCCAAGTTCCCATCATACACTTACGTGAAGAGAGTGCCCTTTGCTGGCTTTATGTGTCATCTCTACCCACAGTAAGAAAGGCGAGGTATAGAGGTTAGAGAACATGGAGATGGCAATGGTGGTGGTGCTGATGTGTGTGTGAGAGAGAGACTTATTCCAAACAGTGAAGCAGTTTATCTTCCCAGCATGCATTCCTACCTTTGCTAGAGACAGAGACTTTTGCTGAGTTATTTCAGATCCAGGGCACTGGTAGTTGTCCAACTCTCTGATTCAGTGTACACTTGGGTCTCTGGGTTCTATGTTGTATCCAACATGCTCCTGGCACTTTAAGAAGCTATAAAACCAAGCTGTGGGCTGAGGCAGGCTAATGCCTGGGGTGCAGTTAGAGCAAATGTGGTCATCAAGGAATCCAGTTGCCCTTTGCTCAGAAGAGACAAAGGGCTGGAGCACTTGCAGAAGAAGAGGAAGGTCAGTGAAAATTTAGTAGTCATAATAATAATGAAAATCTACTGAACACTCACTGGAAGTTAAGTACTTTACTTGGATCTTTTTTTTTTTTTTTAATACTTTCCAAAGTGTTGTCTTTTATTTATTTATTTATTTTTATTATACTTTAAGTTCTACGGTACAAGTGCACAACGTGCAGGTTTGTTACATATGTATACATGTGCCATGTTGGTGTGCTGCACCCATTAACTCGTCATTTACATTAGGTATATCTCCTAATGCTATCCCTCCCCCCTCCCCACTCCCCACAACAGGACCCGGTGTGTGATGTTCCCCTTCGTGTGTCCAAGTGTTCTCATTGTTCAATTCCCACCTGTGAGTGAGAACATGCGGTGTTTGGTTTTCTGTTCTTGGGATAGTTTGCTGAGAATGATGGTTTCCAGCTGCATCCATGTCCCTACAAAGGACACGAACTCATCCTTTTTTATGGCTGCATAGTATTCCATGGTGTATAAGTGCCACATTTTCTTAATCCAGTCTGTCATTGATGGACATTTGGGTTGTTTCTAAGTCTTTGCTATTGTGAATAGTGCCACAATAAACATACGTGTGCATATGTCTTTATAGCAGCATGATTTATAATCCTTTGGGTATATACCCAGTAATGGGATGGCTGGGTCAAATGGCATTTCTAGTTCTAGTGGATTATTTTAATTAATTAATTTATTTGGAGATGGAGTTTCACTCTTGTTGCCCAGGCTGGAGTGCAGTGCACAATCCCGGCTCACTGCAGCCTCCATCTCCCGGGTTCAAATGATTCTCCTGCCTCAGCCTCCCAAGTAGCTGGGATTAAAGGTGCACGCCACTGCACCTGGCTAATTTTTGTATTTTTGGTAGACACGGGCTTTCACCATGTTGGCCAGGGTGGTCTCAAATTCCTGACTTCGAATGATCCACCTGCCTCAGCCTCCCAAAGTGCTGGGATTACAGGCGTGAGCCACTGCACCAGGCCGCATCATTTTATTTAATCCCACCTGTAAGATAGGCACTATTATCATCTTCTGAAGCTCAAAGAGGTTAGGTAGCATGCCCAAGGATGTCACCAAGCTGGTCAGTGGCAGAGGCGGGATTTGAACCCGAATCTGCTTGACACCAGACCTTGAGCTCAAAAGCATTTTGGTTTTTACTGTCACAGGGAAGGTTACATAAAAGAGGTGAAATGGAGCACGGTTTTGAAGGGTGAGTAGGCTTTAGATGAGGAGAGGGGTTATCTGGCTGAGGGGATCAACATCTTTAAAGGAACTCAAGGAAGATTGGCCCAACTAGAATGGGGGATGGACACAGGGGCATGGTGAAAATAGGACTGGCAAGGTAAGCCCTGGGCCACTGCTCAAGGGAAACAAGCCCCCACTTGGGAAGTTTCACACTCAGGATTAGCTTCTTGTCTTATTGTGTAATTAGGAAATTGTCAGACATGCAGTGAAACTGTCTCTGTGAAGGGTGAGTAATCTTAACACACAGGAATGCTGTGGACCTTATTGTGAAGCATTATCCATAGATGGTAGCTTTCCTCAGGCCTGGGGTTGAAAGCCCGCTGTGCTAGGGCCCCAAAGAGACATTCTGGTGGGCCTTGCTGTTCTTCATCCTTTGCTTGCACTCAGGTTTTCTGTTTGCTGAATAGTTGATGTGTATAGGATCTGGGTCAAAATGATTAAAAAAAAAATCAGGGAGAATAAAAACAACTCAGAAGTGACTTCCTAAAAGATAGCATGTTAAAAATATTAATCTGGAGTCCCAGAAAGTGCTCCATATGTTTTAGACGGGCAGGTATAATCTGGAGTCCCAGAAAGTGCTCCATATGTTTTAGACGGGCTCTGTGTTGGCATTTGAGATGGGGAGTTATTTGTTGTGCAGGTCTGTTTAGGAACTGCAGGGCAGTTAGCATTGCTGGCCCCCTGCTAACCAAATGGCAGTGGTGTCCTCCCCATGCTAGTTATTGTGACAGATACAACTATTTTTATGCATGTCCCAACACTCTTGAAGGGAGCAATACGCACACACTTAAACATGACTGGAGCCTATTCTCAGGAATTCTAACACTCATTTCATGTGAAAGAATGTTAAAACCATTATTGCTTGTCTGTAGCCCAAAGTACCAAATGTCTCTCCTGACATTCACCATTTTCTTCCTTAGATTCCAGTTAATTGTCTCAATTTCTTTCTCTTTCTAGACTCAGTTGTTTGAGGGTGACTCTTCCCTGTGGTCCCCAAAGTGTCTTAAAGGTGCTTGGTAGGTATACTTAAATTAATCTCAATGTTCACTGATTAATGTTAATAGGTCTAGGAGTCAAAATGAACAAGCAAGTCTGCATTATCATTTCACTATGGGTCTTTAGGTGCTGTTATTAGTATTTTAAGTATGGAAATATACTTTTTTTTTTTTTGAGACAGAGTCTCACTCTGTCACCCATGCTGGAGTGCAGTGGTGCGATCTCGGCTCACTGCAACCTCTGCCTCCTGAGTTCAAGCACTTCTCCTGCCTCAGCCTCCTGAGTAGCAGGAATTACAGGCATGCATCACCACGCCCGGCTAATTTTTGTATTTTTTAGTAGAGACAGAGTTTCACCATGTTGGCCAGGCTGGTCTCGATCTCCTGACCTTGTGATCTGCCCACCTCGGCCTCCCAAAATGCTGAGATTACAGGCGCGAGCCAGTGTGCCCAGCCAGAAGTAACACCTTTTAAATGTAGTTATTGAGCAAAGTCTCTGTTTTACATAAGATTTAGCATTATTAAGTTCCTACTGTGTGTTAAGTACTGTTCTAGGCTCTAAAGATATAATGGTGAACCAGACAGATGCAGATTAAAAAAAAAAGGTTAGCAATGACACACGATGATCAGATGGTTTCTGTGTTATAGTGAAAATAAAATGGCGTGATAGACTACCAAGTCACAGGGGTGAGAACAGTGCTATTTCAGAGAGCGTTCAGGGCAGGCTTCTCTAAGCAGGTGACATTCAAGTCAAATGAGAGCAAAGAGAAAGCACCAGCCATGAGAAAATCTTGGAGGATAGCCCTTCAGGCAGAGGGAACCACAAGAGCAAAGTCCTGAGGAGTGAACCTGATGCATTTGAGGGGCAGTAAAAAGGCCAGCGGGGTGGGATGGAGAAAACTAGGGTAATAAGGGAGAAGGGTACAAAGCTGAGTTGAAAGAGGTGGGCAGGGGCCATGTTTTGAAGGTAAGTAGTTTGGATTTCATTCAAAACATGATGGGATGCCGCTGGAAGGTTTTGAACAGAGGAGTGACATGATCTGACTTAGGTTTTTAAAAATACGACCTTGGCTGTTGTGTAGAGTAGACTCTGTAGGGGCAAGGATGGAAGAAGAAGGACCAGTTAGGAGGCTGTTGCAGTAATCCAGGTGAGAGATGACAGTGGCCTGGACCGGGGGGTAGCAGTGAAGATGGAGATTAATTTGGGATTTGTGGTAAAGGTGGAGTCAAAAAGACTTTTGGAAGGATTAACTCCTAGGTTTTGAGTCTAAGCGCCTGGGTGCAGGGTGGCTCTACTTAGGGAGCTGGGAATCACTGGGAGTCAGGGGAGCAAGTGTGAGGTGGAGGACAGGTTTAGGAGATGCAAATTAAGGGCTCTGATGCACTTGTTAGGTTGAGATGCCAATGATACATTCAACTGGAGACATTGAATAGGCAGTTGAATATCAATATAAAGGTTGGCTGGAACTACAGCCTACATAAAATTAAATGCAAATTAAAGCTGCTTTAAGTTGTCATTTTATACTAATAAAGGTAGCAGAAAGAAAAATGATAATGATCCAATGTGATCAGGACTGCAGGGGAATCAAGTATGTTAATGCTGCTGATGGCCTAATAAATTGGCTTTTAAAAATATTTACATAAGACCTGGAACGGTGGTTCACACCTGTAATCCCAGCACTTTGGGAGGCCGAGGCGGGCGAATCACTTGAAGTCAGGAGTTCGAGACAAGCCTGGCCAACATGGCGAAACCTCGTCTCCACAAAAAAAATACAAAAATTACCCGAGTGTGGTGGCATGTGCCTGTAATCCAGCTACTCAGGAGACTGAGGCATGAGAATCACCTGAACCCGAGAGGCAAAGGCTGCAGTGAGCTGAGATCGTGCCCCTGCACGCCAGCCTGTGAGACAGAGTGAGACTCTGTCACATACACACAAAAATAATAATAATAATAAAAAATTTACACAAAGATTTCCATAGTAGCACTCATTCTCATAATAGTAGTGTAGAGCAGTGGCAGTACTCTTTTGGAAAGAGTTATGCTCTTTCAAAAATAATTGAAGACACAAATCCCCGGGGAGAATATCCAACTAAATATATAGTAAGTATAGAATTTCTATGTAATTTTTCTCTATATAGAATTTCTTTTTTAACAACCTTTAATTTTTATTGACACATTGTAATTGTACAAAATTTCTAGAGAAACTCTCTATAGGCATGAAAAATGAGGAATTGTGATGACCATATCAATATCTGGAATTGTTAATAAAACAGGTGCAAAAATCAGATCATGATGGTATGTAAGTACAATGGCGTAAATCTTACTTGCTGTTCGTGCTGAATATTGTTAATATACAGTTGTCTTAATTTTAAAACAATTTCATTCACTTTTGACTTTGTACCTGTTTCTCTCTGGCAGTGTTCCCTGGTTAGGATGCCATAACTTCATTTTGGTCCACTGTGAAGGGTTCAAGTGAATTGTGGCTTCTCCAATCTTTCTTCCCTTGATCACATTTTCAGCACGAGGTATTGGGTAATATCCTATTCTGTGGGACTTGTAGTCAAATAAGTTTACCTTGGGATTTTTAAAAGGTTGGGAAATACTGTTACTCTTAAAAACGGGGTAATAGTGCAAAGCAGGGTCCCATGTGAAGGTTGCTTTTGACCTGTAGGTGGCGATTGGTGGGCAGGAATTTTGTTGGTAATTTTCAGATTGTGGAAATACAACTGAGAAGCAAAACACTGGCAACTTCATGATATGCATTTCCCACAAATAATACTCTGATTATTCAGTGATTGAGGCAAAAGCATGGAAGATAGCCACATTCCTTTAATTCCCTGGTAGCTTTTTTTTTTTTTTTCATGAGAAGAGAAAGCAGTGAGTCTTCTTCAGTAGCATTGTTTATTAATCTAAGGTATAAAGTAGCATTCCTGGCTGGAGGTGTCTGGAGAGAGGTGTTCTTCAATAAAAATGTTCCTGGTGCAGATGAAGGAGCAAAAGACCAAAAGACTGGTCAGATAGGTCTGCTTACTGCTCTGTGCAGGTTTTTAAAAACAGCTTCTTCCCTTGTTATGTTGGAATGACTCCTGTACATACTTGCTTAGAGTTAGTTATGTGAACGCATTTGCACAGAAAGGCCAACACAAGACTTTTCTTCAGGTTAATTTATTTTCTATTAGCCTCAGAAACACTCAGAACACGTTGCTTTCACAAACGTTACCACATACAGGAAACTTTAGGATGATGTTTTAACACAAGGAAGAGAAAACAGGAAATTGAGTTGCTCAGAGTTAAATGAATATGAATCCAGCTTTCTTCATTTCAGGATCGAAATTCCACATACTAAACTCTACCTTAGAGCTGATTTTCTCTGAATGGTGGTAGAAGAGATTCTCTCTCAGTAGGACTCTAATATTTCGTTGTTGCAAATTTACCATTGCCAAATGGCTGTGGATCTCCAAAAATCCCTTCCATTCTGCCCAGAAAGCCCCCAGTGCCCCCATAAGCCCAGACCATTTTAATTTGGGAATTCGGTCATTTGTTGGGTCATATATTGGCTATATTCTTATTATTGCAAAACTGAGTGCCACTCATTTTAATGATGTGATTTTTAAATTATTCAAGATCAGAGCATATGGTCAGTCTCAGTTTTAAAATGTTGTTGGCTTAATGACGTGTCAGAATACTTGAACGTCCATGCATGGCATCTTGACTGAAGAACCATGGAATGTTTTTATTTGGTCAATACATACTGGAATTCTGTAGTAGCCAGAAAATTGAAAATTGACTAGGTTAATTTGACCCGAATAAATTCTGGCTTCCCTGCTATTTCCATAAATATGTTGTATAATTGTATACATCTTAAATGTTTTCAAAATGACTAACTTTAAGATTCAAAAGCCTGGAGAAAAAAGAAAGGTAGCAAAGAGCTACTTTGAAAGAGGATATTGCATAGACGGTCCTATTTTTTCCACTGTTTTTATTTTAAAGTACCTCATTCAAATGGCCTTTCTAATACTGTGTCAGCAAATATTTATGAGAGTGAGAACAAGCAAGAGAGAATGAATAGGTGGCTACTTTGCTGATTACTCAAGTGCTTTTAAAGTTTCAAGTTATATTTCTGATCTAAAAACCCTGAGATGTATTAGGTGAATCTCTCCAGTATCTCCTGAAATGGGAGAAGATATTGGAATGTCTTAGGATGCAGACTGTGCAGAATTTATTGAGGTTTCACTGCTGGTTAAAACGAACATTTTAGGCTTGTGACAACATCTCCAGTCTATTTCCTTTTCTCTATTCCCTTATCCTACTGTTATTCAATCAGCTTTGCTACGAGATATAGAGGCAAGGAAGATGAGGTGACCGTGTTCCCTGATAATCTCTTAGAAATGTTTTGGCATTGGGAACATGTTGAGTGAAATGTTTTAGTAAAGCTACATACACAAGATACTGCTAGAATGCACACTGTGTAAACATTATTAAATAACTATAATTTTTAAGGTTGGAGGAGCTCCCATTTGCTTATGCAAAGATATTAAAGAATAAGTCATCTCAGTAGGGTTGCTTTTAATCATAAGGCTAAAGGAAAGATATGTGCATGTGGGTGGGGAGGATTGGGGAGGTCATGGTGAGCACAATAGAATATGGGAATACTAGAAATATTTATTAAAATTTGACTTTTTGATAATTTGTGAATATCATGATTCTGGCATTTCTTGCCATCAAGGTTTGGTTTATCTAGGCCCCTAAAACTTTGTTTAATAAATTAATCTATGCATATAATAGCGATTGGTGAAAATGATGGGAAAGTTATTAATGAATTCTACCATTACTGTCAATTGAAGCACAGGCTTATTAGAAGGGAAATTAGAGACAAATTAGGTTGTTCTAAAGAGTCAGTTTTAAGTCAAAGCCTAATAATTTGATCTTAGTGATTCCACACATTTTAGTATGTATATTTTGATGAATATATAAATATGCATAAAATACATAACTATATCTACAGTATAATAACTAAGCATAGATTGTATTTTTGTATATTTGGCTTAAACAGGGTTAAAACCAAGGATTGTGTTGGGGAGAAGATCACAAACCCTTTTTTTTTTTTGAGATGGAGTCTCGCTCTGACTCCCAGGCTGGAGTGCAGTGGCACGATCTCAGCTCACTGAAACATCCGCCTCCCAGGTTCAAGTGATTCTCCTGCCTCAGCCTCCTGAGTAGCTGGCATTACAGGCGCCCACCACCACACCATGCCCAGCTAATGTTTATATTTTTAGTAGAGACGGGGTTTCACCATGTTGGCCAGGCTGATCTCGAACTCCTGACCTCAGGTGATCCATCTGCCTCAGCCTCCCAAAGTGCCAGGATTACAGGCGTGAGCCACCATGCCTGAACTAGTTGAGTATTTTCCAAAAACATCTGTTTGCTTTTGCTGTGTTATAAATTATCATTTATGAGTTAAACGCTCTGCAGCTAAGCCAGGAGTGGTGGCTCACGCCTGTAATTCCAGCACTTTGGGAGGCTGAGGTGAGAGAGGTGAGAGGATTGCTTGAACCCAGGAGTTTGAGACCAGCCTCAGTAACATAGAGAGACCCGGCTCTACAAAAAATAAAAAATTAGCTGGGCGTGGTGACATGTGCCTGTAGTTCCAGCTACTCAGGAGGCTGAGGTGGGAAGATGGCTTAAGCCCAGGAAGTCGAGGCTGCAGTGAGCCTTGATTGCACAACTACAGTCTAGCATGGGGGACAGAACAAGGCCCTGTCTCAAAACAAAATATTTTGCAGCTAGATCAGTGATTGATGAGGGTAGGGAGGAAATGTGGAGGGACAATGGGTATTTTGACTACCTTGATTGCAGTGATAGTTTCATAGGTGTGTATACACATGTCAAAATTTACCAAAACATACAGTTTTGATACATGTGTAGTTTATGTTATGAAATGTGTAGTTGATTATATATCAATTTTGCCTCAATAAAGCAGTTCTAAAAGATAAGTTCTGCAGCCCATTGTGTAGCTAGTATTGCAATTGCCAAGTGAGCCTGTGATATTCAAAGTCCTGCTCTGGTCTCCCGGGCTTCCATTATGACTCACACAAACTTTGACTATGGGTTCAAATGCCTATAGGCATTTACAGTGATGGCAGAAAGAGGGGTGCTTTTGGTGGGTGAATGGAGTTGCTATTGTATTAATCTGGTTTTTTTTACTATTTTCTGGACAAGTTGGTGTCAGCAGTTATAAATTGCTTCCTTTTAATAGCTTGTTATTATCATCTGAAGTTCCTCTTTTTAATTAAAAACAAAGTACAAAATTAATACATTCTTATTATAAACATTAAAAAATTGAAGCATTAAGAAATGTACAACATGGGCATATAGAGTAAAATAATAGATTGGAGACTCCAAAAGGTGGGAGGGTGGGAGGGAGGTGAGGATTGAAAAATTACCTGTTGGGTACAATATACACTATTCAGGTGATGGGTGCACTAAAAGCCCAGATTTCACCACTGCACAATACATGCATGTAAGAAATCTGCACTTGTACTCACTAAATATCTAAAAATAAAATTACTCCCTTCCTCTCTTCCCTTCCTTCTCCTCCTCCTCTTCCTCCTCCTTCTTCTCCTCCACTACCTCCTCCTTCTTCTCCTATATTTTTTATTAGTTTTCGACTTGGGGTCTCCTTAAGGAAGAAGCATCGCAACGGGAGTTGGTTGTTGTGCACCTATGTCCCAGTCACTATGCTAGTTAATTTTTAGTGACTTAGAAGAAGTTGCCAATGACACTGCTATAGCAATGAAGCCATGCCATATATAAAAAGCTTACTTCTTAGTTCATACTAGGTCCTCAATATATTTTAAAAGTAAGATTAGATAATTAGCCCTCTATTTTGGGAGAGTAATTTAAGATGAAATATTTATTGACATTCAATTTTAAGATCTAAAGCCTGTGAACAACTATGAAAGATATGAGAAGAACAAATGCCTTCGTTTGTTGTCATTTTTGTCCTTGGGAAACAGGAATTTAAGTTGTGAGGATTTTAAAGGAGGTCAGCTTTTTTTTATTTTCAAAAACAATTGGGTCTTCTTGGGAAAATCAGTTTGTTCTTGTAGTCATCCATTTTACCCAACATTCTTGATTATACGTAATTTGTGATAATTTCTAAATATCAAATCCATTATAAAGGAATTTAGAAATTGGCCTCCATGAAGCTACTTAAAATAATGTAACCCAGGCTTTGAAATCAATCCAAGAGAAGCATTCTACAGTGTTTTAAACAAAGGCAGTATCACTGGAGCAAATGGAAAGCTTGATAAGCCTGATTACTTTGAAGAGAGTAACTCTGTTTTGGGTGTATATTTTCTGGAACGTTTTTAAAAAACTGTTGCTTTATATTAGGTTGTGTAAATAAATACCTAATGGTTATAAATAAATGTTAGAGTTCAGTGTATCTTAATTGAATATCACATTAATTTTTCTCCTAGAGGGGCCTTAGTGTTGACCCTTATTGCAAATTACAGCAAACTAACTGGAGTTTTTCCATTTTGCTATTTAGATAATGCTTCTGGAGAAAGAAAACATGTTTATTTTCATATCATCCCATTTCAGTGTTGCTGTCATAAGGATTTCTAGAACATAGTATCTTAGATACTGCTTTTGATGACCTTTTATAAAATCAGTCTATACAAACCTTGTCTTCTAAAGGAAATTAACTTGGATTGTCCTTTAGGGGTAGTTATTAAATAATTATGTACCTATAAAGTTAGCCAAGACTTCGCAGTAAATTTTGTGTTAGAATTTCTGTCATCTGGCCATATATGTTTGGGTCTAAATTTCCCTAAAGTTGACATTAATGAGAAACTCTGGTGACATAGAGTCTGGATATATCCACTCAGAAAAAACTCCTTTATTGGGAAGTGCTATTTAAATTAAGCAAATAGAAGCTTAAATCTTTAATTCCCAGCATTAGTGATCTTGTTCACCTTAGTACTGCTTCAAATAGTTTGTTAATATGAAGTAAACAGCAAGCACTCATGTTTTGGGATTTTTCCAGTCCCAAAGTAGAGGACAAATTCACTTTGTCACTCATTAGAAAAGGCTGTCTCTTCTTAACTTTAACTTAGAGATCAATTTAGTTAAAGTCAACAGACTGGAGGAATAAGAGTAGATATGTCCATTTTACACTTGGAAACCAACCTGGACAAGGGATGCTAAGTCAGGTGCATGGGTTAGAACTATAAGTTCTATGCATGTTCGGTGCATGTTCATTAATGTGCCACCCTTGCCGTGTTTGTGTACCATCCCCAGCAGGTTTTTAATGGGACTTTACATTTAAGATCAATTGTATAATAGATTAGAGATTTAGAATCTTGGCTTCTCAATGTATGGGCAAGTGATTTAATTTTCCTGAAACTGTCTGAATTTCTCCATCTGTAAAACAGGCAGGCAAATACCTACTCACAGGTTGCTTCATAAATCAAATGAGATAAAGTAAGACTACTACCACTAATAGATAATATTATAGCTTATGTTTATTGAGAACTTCCTTTGTGCCAGGCACATTCTAAGGATTTCACCTGTACTCACTCATTTAATCCTCCCCCAAATCTTATTATCTCTATTTTATGGTTAAGGAAACTGAGACACAGTATATACTCTTTGAAAGCTCTAAAAACATTAAACAAATATTATTAAATAAAGATTACATATTATTATTATTATTCACTTATAGAACAGATATTATTATTTTAATAGGCTTTATTATTTAGAGAAGTTTTAGGTTCACAAGAAACTTGAGCAGAAGGGGCCTGGTGTGGTGGCTCATGCCTGTAATCCCAGCACTTTGGGAGGCTGAGGTGGGTGGGTCACCTGAGGTCAGGAATTCGAGACCAGCCTGGCCAACATGGTGAAACCCTGTCTCTACTAAAAACACGAAATTAGCCGGGTGTGGTGGTGCACGCCTGTAATGCCAGCTACTCAGGAGGCTGAGGCAGGAGAATCACTGGAACCTGGGTTGCGGAGGTTACAGTGAGCCAAGATCAGGCCACTGCACTCCAGCCTAGGTGACAGAGCAAGACTACGTCTCAGAAAAAAAAAAAAAAAAAAAGAAAATTGAGCAGAAAATATAGAGGTCCCACATACTCGTGCTCCTACACGTGCCTAGCCTCCCCCGTGATTAACATCTTCCACCAGAGTGGTTATATGTGTGACAATCAGTGAACCTACATTGACACATCATCATAACCCAAAGTCCATAGTTTACATTAGAGTTCAATCTTGGTGTTGAACATTCTGTGGTTTTGGACAAATGTTAATGACATGTATCTATCATTACAGTATCATACATAGCTCCAACTGCCCTAAAAATCCTCTGTGCTCAGCCTATTCAACCTTCCCTCCCCTCTAATTCATGGCAGCCACAGATCTTTTTACTGTTTCCATAGTTTTGCCTTTTACAAAATGTTATGTAATAGGAATCATATAGTATGTTGCCTTTTCAGATTGGCTTCTTTCACTTAGGAAGATGCACTTAAGTTTCTTCCACATATTTTCATGGCTTGATAGCTCATTTCTTTTTGGGGCTGAATAATAATCCATTGTCTGGATGTACCATGGTTTATTTATCCATTCACCTACTGAAGAACATCTTGGTTCCTTCCAGGTTTTGACAATTATGAATAAAGCTGCTATAAACATTATATGCAAGTTTTTGTTTGGACATAAATTTTCAATTCCTTTGGAGAAATAACAAGGAGTGCGCATTGCTGGATCATATGGCAAGAGTATGTTTAGTTTTGTGAGAAACTGCCAAATCGTCTTCTGAAATGACTGTACCATTTTGCATTTCCACCAGCAATGAATGAGAGTTTCTGTTGTACCACATGCTCATTGTGATACTTCTTCCTTAAGGAGACCTCATTTGGTGTGGTCAGTGTTCTGGATTTTGGCCATTCTAATAGGTGTGTGGTGGTATCTCATTGTTGTTTTAATTTGCATTTTCCTGATGACATATGATGTGAAGCATCTTTTCATATGCTTTTTTGCCATCTGGTGTATCTTCTTTGAGGAGGTGTCTGTTAGGGCTTTGGTCCATTTTTAAATCAGATTGTACTCTTATTGTTGAGTTTTAAGAGTTCTTTGTATATTTTGGATAACCATTCTTTATCTGACATATCTTTTGCAAATATTTTCTCCCGGTCTGTGGCTTGTCTTTTTATTCTCTTGACAGTGTGTTTTGCAGAGCAGAAATTTTAAAATTTAATGAAATCCAACTTATCAATTATTTCTTTTCTAGAATGTGCCTTTGGTGTTACATCTAAAAAGTCATTGCCATATGCAAGGTCTTGTGGATGTCTAAATGTTCCAGCACCATTTTTTGAAAAGACTATCTTTGCTCTGTTATATTGTCTTTGCTCCTCTTTTTTAAAGATCAGTTGACTGTATTTATGTGGGCCTCTCTGGACTTTCTATTCTGTTCTATTGGTGTATTTGTCTTTTCTTTTACCAAACCACTATCTTGATTACTATAGCTTTATAGTAAGTCTTGATGTTGGATAGTGTCAGTTCTCCAACTTTGTTCTTCTTCAATATTGAGTTAGCTATTCTGGATCTTTTGCCTCTCCATATAAACTTTAGAATCAGTTTGCCAATATCCACAAAATAACTCACTGGGATTTTGATTGGGATTACATTGAATCTATTGATCAAGTTGGCAAGAACTGACATCTTGAGTCTTCTTATTCGTGGACCACATAGTTAGTTTTTCTTTACCTTGTATAGATCTTGTACATATTTTGTAAGATTTCTAACTAAGTATCTCATTGTTTTGTGTGCTAATGTAAATGGTATTGAGTTTTAAATTTCAAATTCTACTCGTTCGTTGCTGTTATATAGGAAGGCTATTGACTTTTTTGTATTAACCTTATATTCGGAAGCCCTGCTGAAATAACTTATTATTTCCAGGCATCAGAAGATATTATTTTAATTCTACTTGTAGTATAGCTTTTCTTATCAATTTGTTCTAAGTCCAGCAATGCCAACACCATTTCACAATCCAAATCTGTATATTACTCCATCTGTATCAAAATTTTCTCTTTCGCTCTCTAAGGTGGTCTGAGGACACCATGACAGTCACAGTGGTGTATGATAACTCTGAGGCAACAGAGCTCTGTGCAGCTCAGCACCTCTACCTCAAGCCCATAGCAAAATTGTTGATCAGCATATTGCTTCCAGGGAGTCTAGAACCTGTGAGGCCCTTCTCTAACTGGGAAGTTCTTGACCAGCTGAAGAGCCTGATTTGCCCTGACCAGTTCACCACAGTTTGGCTTTCCAATAGTACAGAGGACTTCATTCGATTTGAGGGTGAGGCTGAGACCCGAAGTTTGGTTCAGATCCTGAAGGCAAAGTTATATGGGAAGATTATCAAGTTAAATGGTTTGAAAAAAGACTTAAAAGTAGTGGCTACAGATGCCCAGGGAGAATGGGAGCACTTCCCCAAGGGAAGAGAGCCCTCGTTGAGTGACGGGGCTGAAGGACCATGAGAAGAGCCCAGATTCCATATATTTTGAAGACTTGCCCTGTAAATGGTTTGCACCTAAAGGTTCTAGCAAGGAGAAGCCATGTGAAGAGATCCTTTGGGTAGTCTTTGAAAGTTTTGGGAAGATCAAGAATGTGGATATCCTTATGCTTGACCCCTACAGAGAAGTGATGACTGACAGGAGCTTTGGGGGTTTTAGCTTTGGCTTACAGACATTTGAGGCCTTCATACAGTACCAAGAGGCAACTGACTTTGTAAAAGCCATGCAGTCCCTTCGAAGAATGAAACTGATGCTTAAAGGAGATGATGGGAAAGCTCTGGCATGTAACGTTAAGGTAAGAAGTAGCCAGAGTTTCTTTTATTTTCCACTGTTCAGGTGATCCTGAGTAAAAGCTGGAAGGAAGCATCTAGAATAAATTTTCTTAGACCCTACCAGGCTCTGATCAATAGCTGATATATAAAGACTTATTATTTTTAATACATGGATGTTTAGGAAGAAAAACAATCCTGATTTGAACACTCATTCTTGTGCTATCAGGCATGCTGCCAGCTGTGACTTTAAAGTGATGGTTCTTATAATCTGAGGCTCTGTCTCAACTACTTGAGGGCATTAAAGAATTCTTGATGGCCCCTGTGGAATTATCTCATATGCTTATTATATTTGACAAGTTGCTGAGAGAGAGGAAGAGAGGAATACATACAATTTGAAACCACATGGAGGTCGGGTGTGGTGACTCACGCCTGTAATCCCAGCATTTTGGGAGGCCGAGGCAGGCAGATTGCTTGAGGTCAGGAGTTCGAGACTGGCCTGGCCAACATGGCAAAACCCCGTCTCAACTAAAAATAGAAAAATTAGCCAGGCATGGTGGCAGGCACCTGTAATCACAGCTACTTGGGAAGCTGAGGCATGAGAATTGCTTGAACCTGGGAGGTGGAGGTTGTAGTGAGCCGAGATCACGCCATTGCATGCCAGCCTGGATGACAGAGTGAGACTCTGTCTCAAAAAAAAAAAAAAAAAAGAAACCACATGGAGAGCAGGTTTTTTCCCTCTTTATTCCTGGGTCACAACTTAAATTTTCAGGATGTCTGTTAGGTAAACTGCTAAAACATAATCCTAACAAACTTGGGTTCTTTACTTTCAAAATCAGCCTGTCTACTCCATCATGTCATCTCATTGATGTCTACATGCTTTCGTCATCTCCTTCTTGAAGTCTTAACCCAGCAGTGGAAAAGATGCAACTAGACTCTCCTTTTTCTGTAAATCAGTCTTTAGCATGAATTTGGACTTTCAGCTTCCAGTGTATGAGTATGTGTATGTGTGCACGCACACGTGTGTATATGTAGCTAGTTATGTTAAAATGTGTATTTTAAAATTATGAGCTATTCAGCCAGGCAAATGATATAGCAAATACTGTCATGACCACCCATGTACCACTGCTCAGCTTAAAAAATAAAAAATTAGGCTCCGTGCGGTAGCTTGCACCTGTAATCCTAGCACTTTGGGAGGCCAAGGCGGGTGGATCATGTTGAGCTCCAAGACAACATAGCAAAACCTCGTCTCTACAAAAAATACAAAATGAGTCAGGTGTGGTGGCTCTTGCCTGTGGTCCCAGCTACTTGGGAGGCTGAGGCTGGAAGATCGCTTGAGCCGGGAAGCAGAGGTTGCAGTGGGCCAAGATCATGCCACTGCACTCCAGCCTGGGTGACAGAGCAAGAACCTATCTCAAAAAACAAACAAATAAACAAAAATAAATAAATAAGTAATAAATAAATAAAATATTACCACAAGATGAGAGACCACTTCCCGCTGTCCAGTGTCTGGTTTTAATTTTCTTGTGATTTGGTTAACCAAAAATTTTAACCTATTTTATACTATTTTGTAGTATCTCAATCTGATTTTCACTTTATTTCAAGATTTGAAAAGTTGTTTACTAATCATGATAGATCTTTTCTCTCATCAGGTTAGTTTTTGTGCATCTTTGTTCTCCCTGCACCACAGACACTTCTGATTATTTTTGTTCCCGATGATTAAAAAAAATACTTTAACTCATTTGATCTTTTTAATGAACCAGAAGTAACAGACTGACATTTCTCAGCCTGCGCCTATGATGGCACTGTGATGGTGTCTATGACCATAATGTAAAGTAAGCTCCTCAGGGTTTTTTTTTTTTTTTTTAACAGCTTTATTGAGGTATGACTGACAAGTAAAATTGTGTAAAGTTAAGGTGATGATTTGATATACTTATTCAAGGGTTCTGCCAAAGAAAATCCTCAAGCTTACAAGTACTGTTTGGCTGGTGGCTGAGAAGCAGTAGGAATATGAGTACTGGGATGCAGAGAGGACATTTTGAATTGAATTGATTTTGAATTACCATGTACCATCTTAGTTTTATCTTTCTGACCTGGGACGTGCCCAGCCAGCTGGCAAACTTTTCTAATGAAACTTTGAATTGTTTTGGAGCAGGTTACGTCTGATACGACCAAACACTTTGGGGAAGGAGCTGTAAGGAGGAGAAATCAGGAAAGGCTAAAATTACAAGAACTAGAAGAAGAAAGGAAAAAAGAAAAGAAAAGAGAAGAGGAAGTAGCTGAAAGGTGTGTAGACCAACTTTAATGAAGATTTTTTTTCTTTGATTTAGGGATTAATCCTTTTGGATGAACAGCTAGACTTGGTAGATAACATTGAGATGGGGGGCAAGAATTGGAGCAGATTGGAAAATGCCATTGAAAGCTACAGTCTTTCAACTGTGCTGTTACAAAACCAAAATAGCAAAACTGTTGAAAACAAGAGACTTCAAAAAAATATGTTTGTCAGGGAGGACAAATAATGAGGAATAATAGAACTAGCTAAATTAAGATGTCTGGAAATAAATGATTTTTTTAAAAAGGGACCAGAAATTTTGTAGTAAAACTCCTAGCCTGCCAACTTAGGAATTTTACCAGTTTACCAAATATTATCAAAATTTCCTAGCCTACTAATTTAAAATTCTTAAGAATTTAGGGCTGGGATGGAATTTCTTCTATAAAATGTTCAGTAATCAAGCTAACTTGTACGCAAGAAAGCATGGATTGATTCGGAGTATTTTTCTTGTTGGCCTAAATTCTATCTGTGAATTTAAGAAGCCTCCATATATATTCTTTCTTTCTTTCTTTCTCTCTCTCTCTTTCCTTCCTTCCTTCTTTTTCTTTCTTCTTTTTTTCCTTCCTTCCTTCCTTCCTTTCTTCCTTCCTTTCTTCCTTTCTTTCCTTCTTCCCTTCTTTCCTTCCTTCCTTCCTTCCTTCTTCCCTTCCTTCCTTCCTTCCTTTCTCCTTCCTTCCTTCCTTCCTTCCTTCCTTCCTTCCTTCCTTCCTTCCATCCTTCCTTCCTTCCTTCCTTTCCTTCCTTTTCTCTCTCTCTCTCTCTCTCTCTCTCTCTCTCCCTTTATCTCCCTTTCTCATTCTGTTGCCCAGGCTGGAGTGCAGTAGCACGATCTCGGTTCACTGCAACCTCTGCCTCAGCCTCCCGAGTAGCTGGGACTACAGGCTCGAGCCACTATGCCTGGCTAATTTTTGTATTTTGAGTAGAGACGGGGTTTCACCATGTTGGCCAGATTGGTCTTGAACTCCTGACCTCGGGTGATCTGTCCGCTGCGGCCTTCCAAAGTGCTGGGATTACAGGCGTGAGCCACTGCACCTGGCCTCTTTGTATTTATTTCTTTGAGCTTATTGTTGATGTCCAGTTCAGGAGTTTGAGTCTAGAAGGGGCTATTGGATTGCCAAAGGTTGCCAGTCGAGTACAGATGAGCCAAAACTATGGAGCTTTGAAAATTAATTTTACTTCCTGGCCCTTCCTCATGCATGTTTATTCTTTTATTCTTTCATATAAATTGTAGCCATTCAGAAAAGGAGATAAGCAGGCTCACACCTGTAATCCCAGCACTTTGGGTGGCTGAGGTGGGAGGATCACTTGAGGCCAGGAGTTCAAGACCAGCCTAGGCAACATGGGGAAACCCTGTCTCTACAAAAATTTAAAAAAAAAAAAAATAGCCAGGCATGGTGGCACACACCTGTAGTCCCAGCTACTCGGGAGGGCGAGGTGGGAGAATCACTTAAGCCCAGGAGTCTGAGGCTACAGTGAGCTATGATTGTGCCACCGCACTCTAACTTGGGTGACAGAGCAAGACTCTGTCTCAACAAAAAGGAGATAAAGAATACCCTTCCATGTGTCCCTTTCTTTTTTACCAGTGGAGTGATAGGAATTACTTGAGGTCATGTCTGTGAAACTTGGCCAGAGCTTGAGCCTAATAAATATAACTAGTCCCCCCCAAATCCAGGCTGAACATCCAATTTAGATAATCCTCTGACTTTTGGCTAAGTTCTGACTTAGGTAATTGTCCCTTCTTTCCCTTTCCCCACATTCCCATAAGGGCCTAACTGAGACAGTTCTAATTTTCAGGAAACAGAAGCCCAAAGCCAAAGCTGAGGCACCTCAAGAGCCGGACTCTTCAGAGGAGTGGGAGAAGAGGCAGTACCTAGTGTCTCAGAGGCGAGTTGAGGCACTTCGGTTCCTAAGTGTACTCCTGAGGAACATTTCAGGAAGGCTATTGCCAAATTGTTCTTCAAGTTTGGTAGGTACTCGCCTTTCTGAGACATTACCTTTGCATTTGAGCAGTGGTCTATTGAAAATTCACTCCATGGAAGACTCATTGCATCCACTGGGGCTTATTTTAATAGGCTGACCTCTAACAACCCAATAGTAGTTTACAAAAGGGATATCCACATTCTCTAAAGGAGTTGCGTCCCAACTCTTCCATTTGACTCTCTCTCTCTCTCTTTCTCTCTCTCTTTCTGTTTCTAAACTTCAGGACAGTATTACCCAGAACATTTAGCTAGTGTGTCTACTTTTCTAAGTTCCTAATGGATGTAACAGAAAAATGCCAGAGGGAAGAAACGGATGGGGGGTGGATGTTAGGTGTTATTAACCTTACTTTTCCACTCATCTGCAGTAGGTTTGGTAGAGTCTTGAGACTTGTAACAAGCTCATGATAGTCTAGTTTTAAACTATTTGATAAGAAATTACTCACCCCACAGAGCAATTGTTATGTTTGGAGAGTTTCATTTTTGGAAGGTGTTTCTCCCCCTTCCTGACCTCTTAAAGATAGCCAGATTCTGCAGATGTCCTGGATTAAAAGCCAGAAAAGCTGCCAAAGTGTTCATTTAAAAATCCATATTCAGTGTTTTAAAATATGAATAGTAAATGCCATTAGGATTACATAAATTTTATGTATATTTGCAATCTTGACCTTTTTCTCATTAGTGTGGACAATCAAACTTAGTGAAATCAGGATCAGAAAAATGTCACATTTACATTGATAATAAGGCTAGCTGGATCTCTTTTCATTTTCCTTAATGACCTCTGAGGGTGACTCCTCCTAAAGAATCTATCTCTATGTGTGTGGTGTCTGATTTCTTGGCCTCGTAAATACTAATATCCATTATTAGAACCTGGGACTCCAGGTTCTAATCCCAGGTAGTATGTAGGCACTGTGCTCTGATGTGTGTCAGGTGTCAGTGGGAGCACAGTACAAAGCCTCCAGCAGGATGGGGCCTGTGGGCAGCACCTTTCACCTGCTGTGCGGTTATGGAGAGCAGATAGCACTGCAGACATGATTGCAGATAGAACCATGATCACGGCCACATTTGCTACTTGCTGCCTTGCTTTTTACTGAGCACAGGGAGATGGGGAGGAAACTCAGAGACAGCTTTACCTGCAGTCCATAGTAAGAGGCTGGTATGAATAGAAAGACAGTTTATCTTTTAAGCTAGTGGACCCTTTTAGATATACATTTCACCCGTCAGTCTTTTCTTGTACTGGGATTTTTCTGGGAGGGCTATAGATCATTTCTTATTCCTCTTTGTATCTCCAGCTCCTAGCACAATACCCGGAACATCAGGCGCACTGATTTTCAAACAAGTGAGAAAAGAGTCATGTGCTTTGAAGGCTATGTAAAGTGTGGTGCCTTCTCACATAAGCATGGGCATAGACCTACTCAAAACAGTTCATATTAGACTAAGACATTTAATTTTGCCCTCTATTTCCTCAGTGCAATATTGTTCCTAATTTGGATCTATCCCAGGTATTAGAAGTCTCTTCAGAACAATGTCAGAAAGCACAATTTGTCTTTGGAATTTTTTAATCTGTTTAGTTTTTCATGAGAGATTTTTAATCTTTTTCTTTGAAGGGATCCACACAGTTTAACCCACAGGAGGTCGACATTATTGGCACCAAAGCTAATGCTTCTCGAGGGAACACATTGAAAACTCTGGAGGAAGAAGAGCTAAACACTCTGCATCTTCAAAATCAAGAGGAAATATCAAAATATCAGGTTGCCAAGTCAGACAATAAGCAAAAACAAAAAATGGAGAAAATAACTAGGGATCACTTACAGAAATCTTCCCACTGCCTTGGGGAAGAAAATTTAAGGTATTCCCCTAGAAAACAGAGAACTGGAATATTATTAGGTGATGAAGAATATGAATACAGTTTGTTTTTTGAGCATAACTCCTTGGAGATTACGATAATTAAAGGCCAGTCTCTTGAAAATGAAGATCACCACAGTTCTAGTGAATCCTGTTCCAAATTATCTGGGAGAGGCCAAGGCAGGAAACCTAAGATCCATGAAACAGATGCATTTTTTGACTATCTTTTCAATTATTATGAAGCTCCACAATATACTCGTATCTGCCTAGAAACAAGTCAGGTAGCAGGCACATGTCAGTGGCAGAGGGATGTCCAAACTAAGGGAGATGGATTTCAGATTAGTTTGAGAAAGCGTAGGCATCACTCAATCAATTCGAGCCAAGGGGAAAACCTGGAAAGGAAAGAACAGGTTCAAGAAAATGATTACTCATCAAACGTTTGTACTCAGGATCCTGAGCATAAACGAGGAAAAGTAGATTATGCCAAAGAATGTACTAATGGGTTTAAAACTCATTGTCAGGAGACAGCCCATAAAGCTGGTGGTCAGCTGTCCCCAACTGATGGAAACAGCTGTCTGTTGGAAAAGACTCATACTTATATTGAAGATTCCAAATCCACAAGGAAAAGCCAAGTGTCCACACCCCACGAGTCAATAGGCTTAGATTTACAGTTGACAGATTTCTTAGAGGAAATTAGTAGTGATTCTGAATGCTTCAGTGAAACCCTTAGTATAAACAAAGAGGAGAAAGAGAAATCTGTGGCCACATTTAATAGTTTCTCAGAAAAAGAACCTCTTGACACTGACAAAATGATCACACGCAAACAAAATACAAGGTTGAGTCAGCAGACATTTTTTTCAAAGTGGAGGAGTGATGGTGAGGAAAAATACTCTAATTACAGGTTTAGGACACCAGGCAGGAAGTCTGAGTATGAACCGAAATGGATATGTTCATGGCGTAGGGGTGAAAGTCATTTCATTACACATGAAAACAACAATGACCAAATGAAGGAACAGATAGCTCCCAAATACTTGTTTGACGAAGATTACTACCAGGAACCCAGTTCCAGTTATCTAGAGGGGAGGTTTAGTGATAGTGCATTGGATCAGAAAGTGAACTATGGGCCCTCTCAGGTGCCCGTAACGTCATCAAAAAGGGCTAGGTCTTTCTATTTTGGTAATTTTCACAGAAGAAGAGGGACTCCTGGGAAGTCAGAATATAACCAGAATTCAAGAAGGTTTAGAGGATGTAATTATAACTATTTCAAATTCAATTCTGATTATCACTATAGTAGACAAAATGGTCAGGAGTATATTGACTATGGAAGCTATTCAGGAAATAACTGCACTGGTTCTTTAAATTTTAAATGTTTTGATGGCCACTTAGATCAGGAGTATCTTTTTTCACAGTAAACATGTTACAAGAAGAAAATTTAAAACCAAATGTAGCCATGTAATTAACAACTACACAGCAAGACAGCAGCATTTAAAAGCTTCAGAACCTGTGTGTTTTATATTTCCAAAGCTTGCCAATACACCTGGAGTCATTTTGACCTATGCTTTCAACTTTGGCAAGAGAAATAATGTTTTGTATTTGACCCTGCTCAAGCTTTTAAATGCTACTTGATCCAAGGATAGACATTTCTATAGTTCAACTAAAACTTTAATTCTATGCCAGTGAAGGAGCAGATTAACATCGAGAGGGGTTGAGATGGCCCTCTATGGCTCCTTAGGTGTCACAACATCATCATTCAGTGTCATTTATCTCCAAAGATGACAACAGTGAATGAATAATGATCCTTTTACATGTTCTTTGATTTGGTCAGAAACACCACGTGCAGCAACAAACTTTCCTGAGTTTTATTTAGAAATAATTGTAGAAAAAAGAGACGACAGTTAGAACATAGACTTCTTCATGACATTAAAGGGTTGCATGAGCATCCACCAGGAGCAAATTCATCTTACTACTACATTTAAATACTCAAAGAGTTGTCTTTTTCAAGACAAAGTCTTGGAAGAAGAATCTAAAAGTGGTCTAGATTGTCCTTTGAGGTTTAAGTGGATAGTATTTAAACCCATTAGCAGAGTTTTTTTTTTTTTTTTTAAGAACCCCATATCTTTCCATTTTAGAAAAACAGCATGATTGAAGTAATATAACCAGTGGAATTTGCAAAAGGAAATACTGAAAAATTGTGGGGCACCAATAATGTCACTTGAAAAGAGAGGATGTGACTATTCCACTTCAGGTTATGTAATCCTTTCACTCAGGGCTGGGTTACATCAGTCTGTAAAAAGTCACTGAATATCCCCCAAACTGAACTTTATTAAACAGTAACAAGTGCCTCTCTTCTCAATCCTTAGTGATGCCACTGAGTTTTTAAAAAGAGTCAAGAGAAAAGCCTATAGTTTTGTAGCTGGAGAAAAATGTGTATGTGTAGGATTTGTAAACTCTCAACATAAGCAATTGATCTTTTTACCTACTAGTTTTTGACTTCATAAATGTTTTTAAATTGGGATATTTTATGGATTCTTGAAGACTTACATTTTAGTGCAGTGCATGTTCTATAGAAAGCTCAGCTGATTCATTCTGCCTTACCTTGTATTTAGGACCTCAGGGGCAATAGATTGCCTTTTTTTTTTTTCCTCCAACAAAACTATGCCTGACCTGGTAATTGAAGACATTAACGAGATTAGAGACTGTTGGCAACAGGAAAAAGTGATTTTAAATCCACAGAAGCAGTAAAGGGCAACACTTTGATATGACATGATTCATTCATACACCCTTAATTTGATATTCTGTAGTAAAGTACCAGCTGGTAGAGCCAGGTAGAGTGCCAGTCATTGTAGCTGCCCAGATTATCACAATGTGTGCATATAATCAGCCTTTTGAGCAACCTGGTATGTGAAAGGGCTACAAAATCTTATTTATCTGAAGGAAGAGCCACAAGTTGTTTCATCAATCTCTTCTAATCATAGAGCTATGTTAGTACATGCAAGAAGTCAGAAATGAATGTACCATAGCAGATGCTGTTTATTATTAATAATATAATAACCAGTGGATGATTTGTTGGCTCCCTTGGGTTCAATTCCACTTTCAAGCCAGTTACTCTTCCATCAAAACTAGATTTGGCTTGTCAAATCTGAAAAACACCGCTCATGGGGCAAGTGCCTTGACTTAATGTTCAAAGTACTGTTGTCCAGAGTAGACTTTTAAACTACTAACAGCTTGTATTTTGTCAGGCAACTTTCAGTAACCAGGTATTATTTTCCTTTGACGAAAACCTGCCTCTTAAGTTTTCATGTGTCATGCCATTAAAACAAAGAATATTATGGGTTTGTAATGAGAAGCAGCTATGCTTGTTTTGAAAAAAACTCATTGTCACTTGATTTTTCTTTGCAGAGATTTTGGACATGAAAACAGTTTGCTGCTCAGTAGTCAGACATAAAAATAAATTGCAGAGTACAGCATGTGCAATTTTTATGTGTATTAGAACTGGGGCTAAGTCATTTCTATATAACATTTTTGTCTCTTTTTTTTTCTAAATACCATCCTGGGACTTAGAAGAAAGTAAAAATACTGGTTTTATGTTTACATTCTGAATAACCCTAGACTTTTATATGTCTTATAAAAGAGTCAGCCTTTTTGGTGTGTAGGCCCTAAATGAGGAAGACAACTTATCCTGTACTTTTTAATTGAATGGCTTAGTAAGGAGTAAAATAGAACTAAAATATTGTAACCACCTTCTTAATGAACACTGCTATTTTTTGTTGTGCTAAGTAGTGAATAAGTGTTTTCTCATATCTTTTTCTATGTCCTATTAAGGGTCTGAACTTTAATCTTTGTCTTAAGGTATTTTCATGTTTTTCGTTGTATGGGTTGCTGGTAGTAATGCAAAAAGACTAAAAATATGTCAATGTGCTTTCAATTTGTTTAAATTTCTCAGGTAGAAAGCCATGTAACCTGGTAATTTTGAAAATAAGAACCAAATAAACATATTTTTACTTGTTGCAAAATTGTTTAAAATACTCATTTTTAAATAAATGCTGATAAGTCCACCTTTGGGGGAAAGTTTCTACTTACAGTATGCTGCTTTGTGCTATTGTTGATGATCTCTTTTCTCATTTGCATTGTTAGAGAAATAATACATATTCAATTGTCAGATATATTAAAAATAATCATAGTGAATATTATTTGTTCATTTATCACATGTATTGGCTAGCATGTTGCACATCCACAATAACATTTTCTGTGGAAATACAGATGCCTGATTTTAATATCGTTTCTATGTCACTTTTCCTGTTTTGTGGAAACTGACATTGTCAGAGTTCATGGGACTAAAGACCATAGTTTTCTTTTCATTTTGGACAAACTGAAATCATGATATTTAGATTTAAGATGATCCTCCCTTTAGCACATTTTATCAGTGCTAATAAGAGGTAGCAAAATTGACTCCATGGAATTTCACCTAATTCCTTCAGCCCTGGGTGTCTTGGGCCACACATAAAATACACTAACATTAATGAGAGCTGATGAGCTAAAAAAAAAAAAAAAAAAAAAAAAATTGTAAAAAAAAAATCTCATGTTTTAAGAAAGTTTACAAATTTGTGTTGGGCTACATTAAAAGCTGTCCTGGGCTGCATGCAGCCCGTGGGCCATGGGTTGGACAAGCTTGCTCTAGATATTTTCCTCTTGGCCTGTTTAACTTAGCCTAATCTTCACATGCACATGAGATTTCAGGCTGCAAAGGTGGGCCCAACTTGTCTCCCCCACTCCCTCTCCAAAGCATAAGGCATAACATGTTACATGGCACAAAACAGGCACTCAAACATTTGGTGAATGAAACCAAGTGGGAAAAAAAAGAGCACATTAAAAAAACTCACAAGTACCTGCAATGTGGTTTGATAACATGAAAAATTGAAATTTCTTTGGTTCAGGGAGTATATCTCTTGTAAGAAAACTCTGCCAATGTTAACATTAAAATGACAAAACACTAATAGGTTGTCTTTGTTTATACAACTGACTGCATATGCAAATCTGTTATTCTTCTTTTGATATGAGGTGAATTAACTTTGCTACTGTAAGGATCCTGATACTTTCCTGATCAGGAAATTCATTAACATAAAAAAACCCAAAACCCTTCCTTAGTACTTGGCAATGACAAAGTCTTCAGTAACACTACTTCTTAAGAACCTGGCTATAGACTTCAAGGTGGAGATCTGCCATTTACAGTTTAGAAAGTTCTGATTTAGGCAAAACTTTGACAAGTCACAAAAAAAAGCAATTCAATTCACTATGTCTTAACAGGACAAGCTGGTATTTGGTTTTTGGTGTGGGGTCTCCGTGAAATTTTGCCGCTTGTTTCTTTTGGAATACAAAAACTCTGCACTCAAAAGTGAAACTGAATTTTAAGCCAAAGTAAAATGTCTGAATCAGATTCCCTAGAATAAGGTTTTTTAAAAAATTTAAATAAGTCACCACACTATAGTGGGTAAAACCATTTTTATTAACTGACCAAAGCATATCATTTTGTTTTCTGATTTGAGGTAAAATCATTAAACACAGTTCACAAGAAAATACAACGACTATTTAACCACAATTACAAGAGTTTGAAATCTCACTAGCTGTTCATATAATACTTTTACAAATTCATACAACTGTATAGTCTACTTAAGCTTAGTGTTAACCAAAAGAGCAATATCAAAGACCTAGACACTTGACTACTACTTTTGCAGTGGGTATAGTTTTATGACAACAGAATAACTGTTACCTTATGAATATACTTTACTTTAAAATCCACTTGGCTAGTGACTGTACTGTTTCCTCGTGCTTCAGGGGTGCGCATGAAGGCTCTTAGGAGAGCAAACACCTGTTCCTATTCTGTATGTCCCTCCCTCATTTCAAATGAGAATAACCAAATAACCATTGCCCCACCATGAACATGGGGCTTGGGAAGACAGTCCTACAATCTTCACCATATATTTAGGTTTTTAGGCCAGCCAGCTGTTTTTTTTCAAAGCTTTCTTTTGAATGTTCAGATCCTATTTTAATCCTAACTATACACTACTGTGTTTGTGAAGGTGTCTGAGTGTCTATGTGAGGGCAAGGACAACAATGCAGTCCAGAAACACAGAAAATATGCTTTTTTGCAGCTGAGCTCTGTTTTGAGATTTCATTTTGTTACTGGACAGTGCTTTAATCAATACCAAAGTCTTTGGAACACTGCAGATTTGCTTTAGAGGTAGATAAAACAGAAATCATGCAGTTAAGTCAATTGAGAAAAAAAAAAGGGATTTGTTATCTTTAGAGAACATCATGACTAAAAGTTGATCCTTTGTTCTTGGTGCACATTTAAGATTTTTTGGGAAATACCCAAGTCTTCCTTGTCTCTCAGGAAAAACACATTTAAATTCATCCTGTACTAACTACAGATAGAAGAAAAACAGTATTAACATGTGTATTACAGCACTGCAGTTCACTTTCTGGATTTGTGACACACAAACACATCATGCATGCTAAGACAGAAGTTAATTTTATTAGTGTCACTAGTGATGTGAATTAAAAAACTTACAGCAAGTGCTCAAAATTTTTCTAAATATTGTAATCACTATGTTTTAAAGACAGAGTGGACTGTTACAAATGATTTTGCAAAATACAAAAATAGATATACTTCCACTGAATGCTTTAATCATTTTTCCGAGCACTCTCATCTTTTGGTTCTTCCTCATCTGAGTACACAGTGGGCTCCTCCCCCTCCTTCAGCAGTTTGCCCACGTGATGATACTTGACTGGAGGTAGAGAAGAAAACACAAATGGTCATTCTCATTCTTTCTAAAACATCATTACCACATTTCAATTTAAAGCATTTATTAGAGGCCTACAATATACTCAGCAATGTGTTGGGCTTCTTGAAGGATACAAAGGTGGTTTATACCACTGTCCTTGCTAACAGGGAATTCGTTTTATTCAGAAGATAGACATATAAAACAGGTGGCAATGTCTGGCAATGAGTGTGCAAGGTAATGTCAAAATGAATTGTTTGTGTGTAGGGAATGTTTAGAAGAACAAGGGCAAGTTATGAGTTCATCAGAAGGGTTACAGAATACTTCATGGAAGGAGGATATATTTTGGAAAAAATGTATACAAGGATTTAGGGAGGGAGTTCCAGAAAATGAAAACGCCATGTACAAATGCATACAGGTGAGACAATGTATCTGGGAAGCAGTAAAGAGACCAAGTTGGCAGGAGTAGTTAACATTTAGAAGTTAGTAGGAGATAAGATTGGCTAAGTAGTGTGGGGAAATATTATGAAAGATCTGAAAAGCCAGCCTGAGGAGACTGGACTTATAGGTGGCAAAGGGCACTGAAGGTTTACAAGCGAAGGAATGACACAGTACAATAGTATTTTAACAACAATATTATCAATGTGGTGCATAGGGCAGATTTCAGTAAGGAGAGACTGGGGACAGGGCGATCCGGAGGCTAGCGTGCAGATCCAGATGCAAAGGAACCAGAGCCAGGAGTAGGGTGGTGTCCAGGGGAATGGAAAAGGACAGAATGAGAAGTACTTTGAAAGAAAACTGGAAGCATGAATTAAGTGAAAATTGGAGTTCCCATGGACCAAAATGGAAACTCTGTGGAGGGAGCCATTCTGGAGGCTCACATGACAGGACATCTACAACATGGAATGGACAAGTGAAGTCAGGATTGGCAAGAAAAAAAAAGGTTTCCCTGAAAATCTTTCAGAAAGAGAGTTCAATCCAATTGTGGGGATAGAAGCCATACTGTAGGGAGGAAGAAGGTATAGAGAGGAAATGAAGCAGTGGTTAGGAGCAAAAACTTGTAAGAAGTTTGACAGTGAAGGGGAAGGAATAACAGTCTCATAGATGAAGAGGATAGCAGGAGACAGAATGTTTTTCCCATCACAGAGAAAAACCTACAGGTGGTTAAAGGAAGTGGTAAAGGAGCCAGGAGATGACTGGAGGTGTTGGAGAAAACAGATGTAAGGGTGAAAACCAGAATGCAAAAGACTTGAGAAGAGATGGCATCAGCAAACCACCACATCACTGTAGCCAAACTAATGCAGGGTCGATCATCTGAATGTCCGCAGCCAAGAGTCTCCTCTTCCTGAATATGAGTAGGAGTTAGAGGAGTAACCAACCTGTCTAACAAGGTAACTAAAGCTGCTTTTGTGTGAAATAACTGTTGGGAACAATTGGAACTGTGGGAGACAAATAAAAGCTGGGTGGCACCTGGGAAACCTGCCTTAAGGGGAATCCACACCAGCTTTGAGTATAGCTGAGGTGTCACAACAGTATCTGGGGCTAGCCTTAAAGTGGGGGAAAAAAATCACACTTTTTCTCCCATTGATGAAGGCAAGCCCTAGAAAATAGAGCTTTGTAAGTTACACACTACAATTCATTGGTTTCACATAGAAAACTAATTACAAAGGCATCCTTATGATGCCAAAAATTAGGGACTCTATTAGGTAACTGAACTATGTTTTCCAAAGTATAAAGACTTGCCTCTACACTTGGAAGTTATATGTAGCCTGCTTGAGACCCAAACTCAGAGGCAGAGACACATCTGGCTAATTATTAATCCAGAACTCTCTCTGAAGTCAGCATTATTTTCAAAGAAAATGGTTGGATAGAGCCAAGAGAACATGTAATATTTAACTGATTATAGAGAACACACATAGAAAACTACATTTTAAATGGAAGATCTTCAAATAATGCTCATGGTCTTTATACACTGTTTCATAAAAGCAGGGAAAGACTCTTATTCAAATTCTCGGCAGTGAAATATTGCTAGAGTGATAATTAAACAGTTAGATTTGACAGAAGCCAATTCCTGAATTCTCAAAATCTGAACTTAACCCCTCATTCCTACTTCTCCCTAAAGACCTCAGCCCATAGCATAAGCCAGAAACAAGCATCTCCTTTTACTTTCTTTTTAAAAATGCAGACACCATTGTTCCTGGGCACATTATAAGCATCATTTGTAGATGAGGCCTATAGTTAGGCTCAATTAGATTCAAAGAGAAGCTGTTTCACAGAATACAAGTCTCCCATTCTTCAACAGAGATGTGGGCTGCTTTTAAACGGCAAGCTCTACAAGAGAGGGCTTATGAAAATCCCTTTCTGTAGCCAAGATGGCCACTGTCCTTTCCCTGACACACCAAGCACCAAATCCTCATTTGGAATCTGTGCAAATCTCTCAAAAATTTTAAAATCAAAACCAGAAACCCAAGTTTCCATAGAGAACTGGCTAAAAATTGGTATGTAATCATAGTAAGTGACTCAGCACTGCTACAATTACTTCAAGCCATGAACTTGATCCGTCCAAGATTAAGGAGCCTATCAAAATGCACCCAAGTTTCAGGCTGCTTAGTAATAACTATTGTCCTGCCACGAATCCCCATTACTGGTAGAAATTTGACCCAGGCACAATTTTAAAAAATGCTTACAAGTGAACTGAGACTCCCAGTCACTCAGAGTCTCCTGCTGGGCAGCAGTGAGGTCAGAAAGGTCATCATACTCATCCTTCAGTGCTTCCTTATCCAGGCAAAATGTGGCAAGGCCCCTGGATGCATCTCTTCCAGCAAAGACCCCGTACGGCCCCTCTTCAAAAACAAAACCAAAGATCAATTCTTTATTAGACAGTCAATTGCTCTGTGATTTACACACAGAAAATGGCTTCCCTATTCATCAACATAGCCCCATTTTTGAATATCAAATTCTATTCGGAAACCATAGTAATGCCGATATTCTGAACATTACGTAGGAGACATAGAAAGCCCTGTTGCCATTTAACTTTTAAATAACTAAAAGTAAATCAAACTGCTATACATTTGCATCAGTCTCCTGTGGTTTCCAAATAGCTAGTAAAAAAGGCATACGTGGTTAGTGATCTCTTGGGGTAGTGGTAGTAGGGAATGATACAAGATAATACTGAGTTCATGGGTTAGAATTCAACTTTAGAACATTGAACTGGGAGCCTGACGGTTCTAGGCACTTAGGGCTACACCAGTAAGAGTTATGGTTTCTTAAGACAATAAGCACTGATGTGTACATGGAAACACATTTCCTTATAAATATATTCTGATATGTCTTAATGAAACAAAGATATCTTATAGCGATCTTTGGTTCCAAGGCTCAATTAAACATTAACTCATGGCATCTGCAGGAGAACCATTTTATAACAGTATCAGTGGTTAAAAAATCTATCCACATTACATAACCTTCACTGTCAATAAATAAGAGATAACACAGAGATCAGTCTTCATTATCTGTTTTTGGTGGGCTTGAGACGACTGTGAAAATACTAAAATTTTCATGGAAAAGAGACTGAATCAATACTGCAAAACAACTCTATAAAATGTGATTATCTGTGATATTACACTGAACTTTTGTCTAAGAGAGCAGAGAATCATTCTGTGGGTACAAAAAGTGGATATTTAGAATTATTTAAATATTGCACAACTAAATGAAGAGAATCCAGTGTACTTTAAACAATGTGTTGTTTCCCCCAAGGCAGATTGAATAGCAGCCCTGACATTAAAATGTTTGTAGGTAACCACCATGCCAAGTATGAGAATAGATCAAGTTTCAACATGGCCTGGTCACCTGAAACCACAATACGCTCAGAAATTTTTTACAAATTTTATGACTTTTAAATGCAATTAAAATTCCAAAGAAAAATGCTTATTTTTAATCATCATTACATGCTGCCACATCCACTAAAGGTAAAAAAAAAAATGCCCACATTTTTCATAAATGTACACCTCTAGTGGAAATGGCAGCACCTAGTGCTTGAGAATCGGCAAATGTAATGGTTTGAACCTCACTCACCATTTCAGAAATTATGGTCATTGGCTTGGTAGAGTGAGTCTTTACCAAGCAAACCTCGTAGAATATTTAAACAAGGTCTAGTGGGAACATTAAAAGTCTTTAAAAAATACATATCATTCAATGCAATGTATATTCACTAGAATGTAAGCTCTATAGGCAGAGATTTGTGTCTGTTTTGCTCACTGCTATATTCCCACATCTACAACAGTGCCTTGCACAGAGTTAACAGGCACTAGAATGACTAATTTTTAGGAATCTTTTACAACATGAAGCATCACTTTCTACCATGATGTCACGTAGTCATGGGCTCACTGAATGACAGTGCAAGATAGAGACACAGGTCTCACAATAGGCCATCTTTATCACTTTTCAGAGGGAAAACTAAGGCTCAGAGAGAACAATACTTTGCACAAGGTCACACAGCTAGTCATGACCCAATCAGGACTAGAACGCAGGTTGCCTGACTCCCAGTTTTGTGCTCTATGCGCAGGCTGACATCCTCTCAATGACTCTGCAAACTACAGTCATGATGATGCCTCATGCACATGTTTTCACTCCTTTAATATTGAGCTCAATATTAACAGGTATTTACATGATTATTTTTATTGATAAAGCATCTATGTGTGCTACTCTAAGGGACAAATAATGTGTGTGGTTTTCAAATGATTTTGACAGTTACATGCCCACAGAAAGCAGGTATTCTAAAATATCCGCAGGCCCGGTGCAGTGGCTCATGCCTGTAATCCCAGCACTTTGGGAAGTGGAGGTGGAAGGGCTGCTTGAGCCCAGGAGTTCAAGACCAGCCTGGGCAACACAGGAGCGAGACCCTGTCTCTGAAAAACGAATAAAATGTCTGCAAGAAAAAACTGAGTTCCTTAACCTTAGCACATCTGATTTTGATCAGTTGGACTGGGAGATTAAAATGAACGCCTGAGTCTGACCTGTGTACCCGCCTTCTGTACTTTTCCCTCTCTCAGGCCAGTGTGGAATGAGCACCGTCCATGTGGACACCCTCTAAGCTCCCTGTGTTTAGAGGAGTCCATATTGGAGGAGCGAAAACCTCTTCTTCCTCATCTCCAAGTATTCTATAAAGCAGGACTTCGCAAGCCTGGCTGCTTTTCAAATTCGCCTGGGAAGCATGTTAAAATACAGACTCCCGGACCACCTGAGACTCATTTGCAGCTCTGGCGGTTAGGCTGGGAATCTGTAATTTTCCTCAGATGCATCAGGTGATTCTGATACGCAACCAGGTTTGCAAAAACCTCGACTCTAAGGAACCCATCAGGCCTGCCTCCTCCAACAGCTCAGCAGTGCAGCAGTCATCCATTCTTCATTTCCCTCTGGTTGGCTTTTTCTGATATCCCTCCACCCAGCAGTCTTCAGAGCTCTACTCCTTTTGTTTCTTGGTACCCTCCCACTTCTCCCTCCCTCCATTTTAATTTTTTTTTCGGCTTCTAATCCTTTCTCACCTGCTATAGACTAAATACCATATTACCTTAAAAGCTTGCCACGTTACCATTGTCCACCACATTCAGCCTTTATTCCTCCCTCAAACAGCCCCCTTCCTCCTTGTTCACCTTCCAGCCTTTCCCCATCTGCCACACACAGCACAAGCGCACACATACCAAACACATGCCACACACATACCTGACGCATGACCCATTTTAAGCGCGCATGCACACACCACACACACACATACACCCGATAAATCACATACACTAAACGCGCACACACCGCGCATGCACACACCGCGAGTGCACACACACATCACTATCCACCGGGCACAATGCTTTTACCTGCTGCTAATCCCGTCTCGGCGTTTTCTCCCATACCCTCACATTTCAAAGCTACTCCCGGCGTCATTGGCCTTCCCCTCTTCTCTAGGTCTGGACCTTTTCTCTCTTTCGCCCTCCCCCATGCCTCCCTCGGAACACCCTCATTTCCTTCCTAGAACCCGACACTACCCCCTCCTCCTTCCAGGAATCCCCAAGCCCAGGTCCTTCGAAAACTCCCTGAACAGCCTGGGCTTTGATGTGTCCCCCCGCAACGCCTTCGAGCTTCGTGGTCCCACCCATCCCCGGCTTAAGCGACTCAGCCTTCCTTCTCTAACCCCCTTCCAGCGCTGTCAGCGCGGGCCGGGGATCCGCGTCCCCGACTGGCTCGCAGCCCCTCTAGAGCGCCTCTTCTCCCCTGCCCGCCTACCCTAGCTCGCCGCCATTCCTCCCTGCACTCAGGGTCGCCCCGCTCCCGCCTCGCCTCTCTCCCGCCCAGCCCCGTGCCGGGGGCCCCCTTCTTTTGTCTCCGAGCCCCCCTCGCCGGCCGCATACCGGGCCCGTAGAATTTGCGGCCTTTGGTCACGTCGAACACCTTGCCGTTGATGGCCATGAGTATGCGCGGGTCCTGGACGCCGTCGAAGCGCCGCAGCTCGGCGGGGGTGAAGTCGCGCCGCTTGAGGCGGGGCAGAGGGGGCGGCTCGTCGTCGTCGCTGTCGCCGCTGGCCGCCGGCTGGTCCCCGCGCACGATCTTGTAGAGCAGGAAGATGCAGAGGCCAAGCAGCAGCAGGTTGAGCGGCGACGTGAAAATCTCGTGCAGCAGCCCACCGCTCTCCAGCTCGCTCGGGTCGGCGCCAGTCGCCACCACATCCTCGGCAGCCATGATCTCTGGAATAAAGGTTGGGCCGCGCTAGGCAGGGCTCCGGAACTCGCCGCTTTCTCCTCCCTCTGAGCGAGCGAGTGGCGCGCGGGGTTCGGCGGCCAAAGACTAGCCGGGGAGGAGGCGGGGCAGGAGGGGCGGAGCCTCCGAGCCCCGCCTACCCCGAGGCCACCTAAGCGCCCCGCCCTGCTCGGTCCGGTTAGGCAGCCCTCAGGCCCCCGACAAAGCCTCTGGAGTCCGGCGCCGCGCCCCCGCGGCCGCGCAGTGCCCCCCTCAGTTCTACCTGGGAGGCCCCAGCCCAGCCTCACGCCATCCTCGCGCCATCCTATAGCTGAGCGCGACGCACGCGCTGCCCTCCTCTGCGCCCCTGTTTTGCTCCTCGCAGACCGACCCGCTGGGAGAGCCTCGGTATTGCCGGGCTCTGTGCGAGCGCCCCTCCACCACCTGATGCGCGCCAGACACCGACTCCCTTTCTCTTGCTGCAGGCTTTTCCCTGCCTCCCGTTCCGAAGCCCCTCATCTTCCCCCGGCCGTTCCCGGGCCCTCCAAGCTGTCTTAGGAGACAGGAAACTCGTTCTTCGAACTCCATTTTCTGTGTTAGAGCCCTACACGACTCATTTTCACCTTGGGAACCCCCATTCGCTCTCCTTGATGGCCCTTCCCCAATTCTCCCCCAGATGCTGTAGGACCGACACCCCCGGGATTGCTAAAGTCAGTGCACAACTCTCCCTATTATCTGGGGAAACGAATCGGATCGCCCAGTTAACTTTGAATTTTTTCTCCGAAAAACCCTTTTGCAATTACTGATTTGCTCAGTCACCAGGCATTAACAAGCAACGTTCTCTTGTTGCTCTTTTTCCCCCCTCAGAATAATGTGAAAGTTTCTTTGTTTGGCAGCGTTCTTCCATTTGGAGTCTTTCAGGCTACCCTTGGCAGTCACAATAACCCTGAGCTGGAGCCCAGACAAAGGCGGGAGTTTGGAAGGATCCTAGGCCTGGTCCCTTCCTTTCCTAGGTATTTCATCCGGCCTTTGATGTGCTAACATTTTGACTGCACAGAAGCAGGCCTCCACGGAGGAAGGGGTTGCCTCGTCCTAATCTGGCCCTTTTTCTGGTGGCAGGGGGAGGGGAGCAGAAGAAAGGATAGAGAGGGAAACAAATAATTAAAACCAAGCTGTGCACGCATCTGCAGCCCAGAGCAGTACTTTTCCACCAAGCGTTCTGTTGGCTTGCACATAATTTACTCCTCCCAACACGCAAGAGACTTGAGTAAAGATTGGCTTCCTACCTCAGAATTCTAAAAATTTCTGGCAAAAACTGCTTCCATCCCTGCCCCCCGCATCTTCTTAAATCATTATAAAGTGTAATGAGCCAAACAATCTTTGTATCTATCGGGCCCACGCATTTTTCTCAGAGCTAAATTTGGGATTAGCTGAACCGGCCCCTCCAGATCTTTTGTCAAAACTCTTCAATTTAATCATGGGGAAACAGGCTCAAACTGAGGGCACTTGGCTATAGTTAGAATCTATCTCTTTTAACATGTATGACCAAGAAAATTTAGAAAGCTAATAAACTTACGAAAAATATTTTCATTTGCAACTAATATGACAAAGGGTTAATATTTCTTTGAGAGCTCATTTGGATTGATAAAATGTATAAGATTCTAGTCAATAAATGGGAAAAAATAGGAACAGGTAGTTCACAAAAGAGAGCACGCCAGTGGTGAATAAGCATATAAAACATGTTCAGTCTCATTAGTAACAAAAAGAAAAGCATGGAGATGCCACTATCACCTACTACTTTTCTACAGGAAAGATAAAAGGGAAAAAAAGGATAACACAGTATTGGCAAGAGAGTGGTGAAACTCTCATACGCTGTTGGGTATAACCTTTCATTATCCATAAAAATATTTTCTATGCATTAATCCCACTTCTAGAAATTTGTTCTTTGACCTAGTAATTCCATTTTTAGGAATCCATCCCAAGGAGACAGAAATGCAGACAAATATTTCATTACTAAGATGCTCAGCAGAGATTCATTTTTAATACAGAAAAACTGGAAACAACCTAAATGTCCGACTTCAAATAAAATGACTAATTAATGCACTTGAATTGTGACAAAACCATTAAAAGGCCATTTAAATATCATCATTGCGGAGTCCTAATTAGGGAAAGGGAATCAGGCTGGTGGGAGCATGAAATAGCAAAAAGAAAAAAGCAAATAAGCTACAAATCTCCCTTTCTTCATGATCCAAAATGCAGCCTTCCTGCGCAAATAACTCACAGTCTTCCCGTGCCCAGCTATCGCCAGACACCTGTAAGTTAGCTCATTGCAACCTTGGCATTATCAATATTACACAAAGACCTCTTCAACAGACAGCATAAACACCATCCTATAAAATTTTCAGCAAGCCTTCATCTCCTGGCGGTTGGCTCCTCTCTTGCAGGCTGCCCTTTGTCTCTCTGGCAACATATATTTTCCTGCTTTCTCTAATAAATCTACCTTCTTTTAACTAAAGCTGTCTTGGTAAATTCTGTTACCCCTGTGCCACCGGCCCAGTCATCTCTCCCCCACAACAATCATGACATGGCAAAATGCTTGTGTTTTAATCTTGAGGGAAAAACAGGATACAACACTATACGCAGTATGAATTCAACTATGTCAAAAAATTCATAAAAGGAAGTGTGGAAGGAAACATGCTAAAATGTTAACTGTTGTGATTCTTGGTTTCTTCTTTATACCTTTCTACATCATCCACAATGGGCACATGTCACTTTTAACCTCAGGGGGAAAAAATGGTTTATTATTTATTTTCTGAAAAAAATGTAGAATGATAATACATGTTCACTATAACAAACTTAAACAATACGTGAGCGTATAAAGTAAAAAATGAAACTCCTTTCTCCCTCTCCCAGTTCCCCAAACAGTACTTAAATCAGGCCCATACATTAGCCGTTTGGCTTATATTCTTGCAGATATGCAACACACACACACACACACACACACACACACACACACACACATTTTGTTTTATAAAACTGGGGGAAATTTTATATAATAAAAGTTTTATCATTTTTTTTTCCAATAAAGAGAGACACAGAGTAAAAAACAAAACAAAAACCAAGCCGTTAGCTCCCCACCCAGATAAAGCCTGCTGGAATGTTTTTTTCAAAGTAATATTTGTCTAAAGTTAGAAACTTCAAACTATGGGAAGATACAGAAGACAACTGTAGTCCCTCTCCTCACTCTTGATTCTCTTTCCTCAAAGGTAACCACTATTAAATCTGGGGAAAGTGTTTTCATGGAGGGATGGCGAGGATTTATTATTCTCATTTATCATAGTCCAGTGTCTCTTCTGCTACACCTCTGTGTCCCCTTGGAGGATAATGGATTAAAGGAAGTCCTGCTTCACATGGAGGGTAGAAAACTTGTGTAACTTAAGACCTCAAGAAGTGATACAGTTTAAAAATATAAATGCTTGCAAACCAGATTTGATGTTCAATAAAGTGGGCTATTAGCTAACACTGCGATGTAGAGATTGTTGAAGAAAAGCATCCCATCATTCAGGCTCATGTCAGAATCAATGCTGAGTGGAATGGTCTCCTCCAGGGTGGCAGTTCTCAAGTTATCTGGAAATAAGCAAGAGTGCTCCTGAATAAAAAGCCCCCTTCAGAACATGAGGGTTGCCTTAATATGCTCTTTGGCTCCAAATCAGTTCCTAAAGCTGATGTACTTGACCCAAGGACTACTTATTTCCCAAGATACATGTTAAGTCTTTTAGTGTTTTCAAACTTTCTGTCTCCTTTTAATTATTTTCAAAGGTTTTAAAGAGCTTTTAAAGAAAAATAGAACAATTGGCTGATTAGCTAGAAAATGTTTGGGAAATAATTCAGCCTTACTAGGAAGCAAATAAATCCAAAGGAACATAATAACAACGCACCATTTCTCATCATTCAAATGACTGGAGTGTTCTTTTTTCTCTTTTGTTTCTTGGAGCTTTTTAAGAATGGTAATACTTGGTGTTGGCAAGCACAGAGCAAAACAAGCACTCTGACACAATTGGCAAGAGTAAAATTGCTAGAATGCAAGATTCATTTTGTTCACCAATGTATTTCAAGCCCCGACACCATGTCTGGCACATAGTAGGCACGCAATAAATATTTGTTGAACTTAATTATGTTGTAAAAGAGTTTAGGCTTTCTAGAAAGCCCTTTGGCAATATGCATTAAAAGCCTCAAACTATTCCTAGTCTGTGGCCAAGAAATCTAACTTCCAGGAATTTCCCCTAAAGAAGTGTTCAGAGACGTGAACAGAGATTTGTGTAGAAGAACCACAAAGCATGATACATGATAGCAAAATCTGGAAACAGCCTAAGTATCCAAAGATGCTCCCCATCTCACTCAGAGTAAAAGCCCAAGTCCTTACAGCACCTACAAGGCCCTACAGGATCTGCAGTACTCTACCCACCCTTACCTTTAAGACATTAGGATCTCACCACTTTCTTCCCTGGTCACTCTACTCCAGCTACAGTGGCCTCCTTGCTGCCCTTTAAACAAGCAGCCATATTTCCAATTCAGGGCCTCTGTACTTGTCATTCCATTTGTCTGGAATGCCCTTCCCTAGACATTCTCATGGGTCATTCCCTCACTGCTTTCAAATCTCACAACACCTTCTTCCTACTCCTCATCCTCCTTCCCTGCTTCATTTTCCCTCATTGCATTTACTGCTTCCTAATATACAGTATCTTTTCTCATTTTTTAAATCTCTTCCAACTTGAACATAAGGTACATAAGAACAGAGGCTTTTGTCTATATTCTTCACTGTTATATTCCTTGTGCTTAGAATAGTGCCTGGCATGTAGTAGGTGCTCAATAAATATCTGTGGACCTGAGTTTGAGTATGGAAACCCATTATGTTAAATTCTCATGCACAGAAAAAAAAATCTGAAGGAAATGCACCTAAAAGTTAAGAGTTATCTCTGGGTTGTGAGATTATAGGTAATTTTAGGTAATTTTTGCTATCTTCTTTATCCAATGAATATAAACTCCTTTTATTATTATAACAAGCAATAAAAAGTTAAAAAATTTAAAGACTAGAAAACAAAATTCTACAGTTGCCAACTATGTCTTGAGTGATGGTGTATGGATCCACATTCCCAATTTCAGAGACTGGAGACTTCGTGCTGAGATTTTAAAGAGACCCCAAAGGAACCTGCCCATCTGCATCCACTCAGCCAACCTTGATTGAGCTCTAGCTCTATGCTAAACTCTGTGGTGAGCCTACGGATGCAAAGTACTTTCCCTCAAAGAAGGAGCTCACAGTCTAGCAAGGGGAGACAGATGGTCAAAAGGTTACAGATGCTGCGGTTGAGGTCTCCACATGGTAAGGGGGAGGTTGGCAAGGGATGGTGGGAGGTGTGATCTAGGAAGGTTTCATACAGGAAATGACACTGAGCTGAGTCTTAAAAATGTTCATGGCACCAGTTAGGCCTATCAGTAAAAAAAAAAAAAAAAAAAAAAGAGAAAAAGAAGAAAATTTCACCAAGTGGACAAGGAAGGGGATAAATTTTCTGAGGAACCAGTAGTTCTCAAACTTTAGTGAAGATCAGCATAATCTGGAGAAGGGGAGGGCACTTATTGAAATGTCCACTCCTAGGACCAGCCACCAAAGATTCTAATCTAGTAGGTCCAAGGGAAAGCCTGAGAATCTTTAGTAATAGCTGACACTGTTTGAGCACTTATTACTTGCCAGGCAATGTTCTAAGCCCTTTTGTGGATTAACTCGAGTACTCTTCCTAAAACACTGTGAGGCAGTTGGTTATATTATCCCCTTTCACGGCTGAGGAAACAGGTACAGAAAAGTTAAGGAACTTGTCCACTGTCACACAGCTAGTAAGTGGAATGTCAGAATTCAAATATAGCCAGTCTGGTTCCAACCTTGGCTGTTTACCATTAAGCTATTTGACCTGCATTCTAACATGTGAACAAGCACCCCAGGTGATTCCAATCCAGGTCAGAAACACTGGGATAGAAGAAACAATCTGGGGCCGGGTGCGGTGGCTCACGCCTGTAATCCCAGTGCTTTGGGAGTCTGAGGTTGGTGGACTGCTTGAGCCCAGGAGTTTGAGACCAGCCTGGGCAACATTGTGAGACCCTGTCTCTACAAAAAAAATGCAAAAATGTAGTCGGTTGTGGTGATACATGCCTGTAGTCCCAGCTATGTGGGAGGATTACCTGAGCCCAGGAGGTCAAGGCTGCAGTAAGCCATGATCGTGCCACTGCACTCCAGCCTGGGCAACAGAGAGAGACCCTGTCTCAAAAAAAAAAAAAAAAAAAAAACATTCTGAACAAAGGTACAGAGGTGCAAAACACCATGTCCCATTCTAGGAAAACCCTCTAATGACTCCCCATTGTCAGTGAAATCAAGTCCAGAGTCTTTGGCATGGTTTACCCACTGTGGTGTGATACCTACCCAGATTTCACCTCCCACCCCCACTTCAGGACCCACGCACTCATTCTCCCAGGTCCCCAACTGCTGAAAGTGTTGATGACTGACAGCTTGCAACGAAATCCTCTTCCTGAGATTGCATTGGGCTAACGAGAGCTTTCTAGCCCAAAGTCACAGATCCTTCTTAGTGCAGCCTGCAGGTAATGAATGGCCAATACAGGGATATAAAGGCCTGTCTCCCTTTCTCCATCTAAGGAAAACTCTGAAGAGTCATACCAGGCTCAGAACTCCCTGTGGGATTGATGGAAGCTGCATTGTGACTGCACTGAAGCTCAGCTTCTCCCTCCGCCCTATCCTACTCCCTTGTCTTATATTTCAGGTGTCGATTCCAAGAGCACTCTTCAGTCAATTTTCTACATGGCAAACTCCATCACAGAGTCTCTTTCCCAGGCAACCCAGCCTTCCATGATCTGGCCTCAGATTACTTGTCCAGCTTTATCTCTTTATCTCTTTCTACTTTCTCCTTACCCTCAACACTCCAACCATAATGAAGCTAGGAATGATGTGGCCAATGTCGCAGCTAATGTGAGTGCTATGAACATTTTACATGTGATTCCATTTGTCTAGAATTCTCTTCCCCAGATGTTCTCATGGGTCATTCCCCTTCCTGCTTCAAATCTCGTTTATCTTACAAGCGAGGTTCTATTATCATCCTCTTTTCATAGATGAGAAAAACCAATACATAGATAGGTTAAGCTACTTGTCCAAAGTCACACAATTAGTAAGAGGCAGTGCTGGGATTTAAACCCAGCAGTCTGGCCCCAGAGCCCATGCTTTACATGAGATCATTTTGCTTTTTCGAAGTGTCGTGCTCATAGGAACATGGAGGTTGCAACTGGAGGGGTGGAGACTGGAGCAGGGACACCAGCCTTACCGCAGGAGAAAATGAAGACTTAAATCAGTGTTGTGATAGTGAGGACACAAATGCAAGGATACATGTGATAAATGTTAAGGAGTTGGATGGGACAGGACTTTGGATTCCTCCTCTATTTCTCCCATTCCTTCTACATCTGACTTATGCCCCCAGTTTTTGTATGGGTGGATGGCATATCATTCATCAAAAGAAGATATATAGCAGGAGGAGCAAACTTGCAAAAAGGACATTGTATGCAAATGGGGGTTGTGTTTTAAAGTGTGGTTCATAAACCAGCAGCTTTGGCATCCGCTGGGAGCTTGTTGGAAATGCACGATCTTGGGCAGTATGCCAGACGTACTGAATCAGAATCTCCATTTTAACAAGTCCTCCAGATGATTCACATGCACATTAATGTTTGAAAAGCACGGGCATAAGGAACATTCTGGTGGTGCTATCCAGTAATATGTCCAATCGGATATTTGGGTTTGGGGCTCAGGATGGAGGTCTGGACTGGAGGGGTAAAGACAGGAGGTATCAGACTATGGGTGGTAGCTGAAACCACTGGCATTGAATTAGATCCCAAGGAGAATATAGGGCAGAGGTCTCTCTCTCTTCAAGGCTCATTGCACAATGTTCTAAGCCAAGGTTGAAAATTGTTAGCCTTGGTGACTACAGCTGGCTCGAACACATGTTTATTTGACCCTCACATTATTTTAATTTTTAAAATATTAGATGTAAGCACTTAACCAATAGATTTTTACATAAAACCTGCATTTCTGACATAAAAATCTTCTCTTAAAAAATGAGAAGATCACTTTGGGAGGCCAAGGTGGGCAGATCACTTGAGGCCAGGAGTTCGAAACCAGTCTGGCCAACATAATGAAACCCTGTCTTTACTAAAAATACAAAAATTAACTGGGTGTGGCACGAGAATCACTTAAACCCAGGAGGCGGAGGTGGCAGTGAGCTGAGGTTGCGCCACTGCACTCCAGCCCCAGCCTGGGCGACACAGCAAGACTTTGTCTCCAAAAAAAAAAAAAAAAAAGAGAGAGAGAGAGATCTGACATTATATCTCTGATTAGCAGCTGCCTCCTTTAGCAGGTACACCTAAAGAAGCCCCATTTCTCCCTGCTGTATCCCCAATGCTGAGAACAAGTATCAACTGTCTTTTATCACATTTACTCTGTTTTTGTTAAAGCAGAATTAAGTGGATAATCAAAATTTCTTTGTACCTATGACTCTATCAAAAGTGGAAAATGAAAGAGAACAGGGTTACTATTTCAAAATAAAAACAGGGCAAGAACACATTTCTTTGTGATTTCTGGCATATACTACATTGCCACACATCAACCAGACTTGCATTACTTACTCATATTACTGGCCTGGCATTTATAGGCAAGTTGCAGAGAGAAAAAGAGGGCCAAGATAGAGTCTTGGGGAAGATTAACATTGTAGGAATAAGTAGAGGAAGAGAAACCCACCAAGGAGATTGAGAATAAAAACCACAAGTGGTAGGAAAATGGCAGAATAGTGTGGTCCAATAGAAGCAAAGGGAGGAGACAGGGTTTCCAGGAGGGAGAGGTTTACAGTGCCAAGGGCTGTAAATGGATCAAGAAAGATGAAAACTAAGGTGTAAGTTGGACTAGACAGTTAGGAAGTCCTGGGTTACCTATGCCAGACTCTTTATTGTGGCATGAGAATGGTGAAAGTCTGGTTCCAGTGGCCTAGGGAGTGAGTGGAACATGATGATTGAGGAGATCTATCTCTCAAAAAAGAACTTTGAGAAGCTTGACTAAGGCAAAGGAGGTAGGGAAAAGAGAGAATTGGATTCCTTGGTTTGATTTTTGTTGTTCTGAAAACTGTCATAGACTTCAGTTGCAGCAAGGTAGGTAGTAATGCTTAGAGGTTGAAAGTACAGGACAGAGTAGGTATTTTTTTTTTTTTTTTTGAGATGGAGTTTTGCTCTTGTTGCCCAGGCTGGAGTGCAGTGGTGTGATCTCAGCTCACTGCAACCTCTGTCTCCTGGGTTCAAGCGATTCTTATGCCTCAGCCTCCGGAGTAGCTGGGATTACAGGTGCCCACCACCACTCCTGGCTAATTTTTGCAAATTCTTTAGTAGAGATGGGATTCCGCCATATTGGCCAGGCTGGTCTTGAACTCTTGACCTCAAGCGATCCACCCACCTTGGCCTCCCAAACTGCAGGGATTACAGGCGTGAGCCACCTCGCTCTGCCCAGAGTGGGTATTAATCAACCCTGTGGCATGGAACGAGACAAGAGAGGATGAAATCGAAAGAACAGGTGGAAGGATCATAGCTTCTCCTTTAAGAGGAGAGGGTGAGGGAATTCAAACCTGACAGTTTCAATGTTTTCCATGAAGTAGGAGGCAAGGTCAACTGTGAGGGGAACAGAATGGGGAGAGAGGGGAAACAGCAAGGGCTTGAGTATTGGCCAAGGCTAATATTTTTACCATTCCCTCCATAGGGGCTTTTGGAAACAGGAAGAAACAGGAGAAATACAGGCATTATGTTGCCTAGGAAACACAGTGGTTTGCTAAAGCAATAGTATGTTCTTTCGAATCTTATTAACCCTTTCGTATCCATTGTAACCTCAAAGAGAGCTAACTGGTGAATAGGGATGGAAGTAGAGAGAATTTTGCTCCATAGAACACACAGTGGACATCCTCTTTAGCCTGAGGAAAATATGAGGGTATGAGTAGCCCTGGGACAGGAGACTTAAATAAAATAGGAGAGACCATTAAAGAAGTGGCAGGCAGTAAGGTGTCAAAGACATTCCCCTATTTCCTTGTGCTGGTATGTGACCCACACACCACACACACACACACACACACACACACACACACACACTCCATCCCTTTGCATGTATACAGGCACGATCCCACTTTCCCACCAATCAGAAATATCTAGAGTTAATACGTGGGAATTATCCTTTCCTTGTTTTTTTTTTTTTTGTGTGGTAAGATAATCTAATTGAAAATGAATTGTCTTCTGTTTTTTCTGCTATGTAAGTTCATCGCTAAACAAAATTTATCTTTCTCTCTCTTACTCTTGCCACAGAGGATGGCCAGGGCTTTGTGACAAGGAGATCTGAGCTTTACATATGCCAGGAAGAAAGTAGAGAGGACCTTGTTTCCAAAAAGTCTCTAGGTTATTGAGAGCTTTGAGCTGAACCGAGAGTTCGGTTCAAAGGTCTCTGAGGGTGGGGAGGAGTGGAGTGTGGATCAGCTACATGCCCCAGCCTAGGCACATATTGTGGTTGGGAGGCAGTGTCCCAGAGTGTCCAGGATCCATGTCCTGGTCCACACACCCGCACCCATGACTCCCCAGGAGGGTGTAAATTCTATTGAGGAAGTCTTTCCCTCCAGACTCAGTTGTCCTCCCCAAGCTGATGCTGGTCCATCATTTTTAGTGACTTTAACATCAATGTGGATGACCCATCCCACACCATGACCTTCCACTTCCTTGACTTTCTTCACCTCCAACACTTTTTCCTCTACCCCACATTAGCCACCCTCTCTTGGTCATACACTAGACCTTTTCAAAAGGCCAGCTCTGATTAAACCCAGCTGTTCCCCCATTTCCTAACTGCACATAAACAACTGAACATCGTAGTAGAAAGCACAGTACTATACTTGCTGGTCTCCCTTGAAAAAAACTTTGGAAAAGAATCAAAACTGTTTTATTCACAGATGACATGATCATCTATGTAGAAAATCCAACACATTCTACAAATAAGCTACTAGAACGAATGAGTAAGTTAGCAAGGCTAAAGGATACAAGATTGACATATAAATACCAATTTTATTTCTATATTCTAAATATTCAATAGCAACGAACAATCAGAAATCAAAATGAAGAAAGAGACAATAACATCCACAACAACGTTAAAACATCCACAACAACATATTAAACATGAAATAATTTGGGACAAAAAGTATATGATTCTCTCTATGTAAATGCCCAGAAAATACAATCTAACATATAGTGACAGAAAGCAGGTCAGTGGCTACCAGGGGATAATGAATGAGGAAGAGCCCACCTCTCTATTCTTGCTTTCAGCTGATGATATTGCATTTCATTTCTTTAAGAAAATAGAAACAATTAGATGTAAACGATCATCTCCCTGCCACCAAAGCCACCAAACCCTACCTGCAGCTGTATTCTCTGTATTCCTTCTCGGTGCTGTGCAGAGAGTATCTTTACTCCTATCAAGGGCCTTCCCCTTGAACTCTGCATCTATTTGCCTAATTCTCAAAACCCTGGCTCCCATAGTTTATCTTCTCTCCTTGATCGTACTTATGAGCAGATAAACATGCTTTAGTGTTTCTTCTCTTTTAAGACACCTTCCCCCGGGCCAGGCGCCGTGGCTCATGCCTGTAATCCCCGCACTTTGGGAGGCCAAGACAGGCAGATCACTTGAGGTCAGGAATTTGAGACCAGCCTGGCCAACATGGTGAAAGCCTGTTCTCTACTAAAAATACAAAAATCAGCTGGGTGTGGTGGCACATGCCTGTAATCCCAGCTACTTGGGAGGCTGAGGCAGGAGGATTGCTTGAGCCTGGTAGGTGGAGGTTGTAGTGAAGCAAGAGTGTACCACTGCACTACAGCCTGGGCGATGGGAGAGAAACCCTGTTTCAAAAAAACATAACAAAACAAAAACAAACCAACAAAAAAACCAAAACCAAAACCAAAAACCTTTCCCTAACCCCAAATCTTCCTAGTAGCTACTCCCCTGCATTTTCTGTTCCCTGTGTATCCAAACTTCTACAAAGGGTTGTCTATATGTATCATCTCCACATCCTTGCCTCCCATTCTCTCTTCCACTTACTCTACTGGGCTTTTGTCTGCATCACTCCTTCAATGCCATTCTTATTTATGTTCTGATTCCATGGACGTTTTTGTAACTTTATCTTTGGACTCTGTCTCTCAAAGTACGCTCAGAGCACTTTGTACACAGAGTACAACATTTGATGGAGTTGATCACTACACCCTGAAATACTTTCCTTACTTAGTTTCTGAGATACATCCCACATCCTTTGATGGTTTTTCTCCTTTCTTATTCACTACTCATTCTCAGCTGCCCATACCATTTACACCTCCTTTGCCAGACTTTTGAATGTTGGAGTGCCCCAGATACGTCCTGGGCCAGCATCTGTTCTCATTCTCTGCTCAGGTGATTTCATTCAGTCCTAATGTTTTTCATATACTTAAGACTCACATATTTAAACTTTATATGAAAGACAAAAGGAAGGAGAAAAAAGCATAAAATAAACTTTTTACCCTGGTCTTACCCCTGGACTCCAGATCCTGTATACATTAGGCATACTTGACATCAATAGGTATCAGAATATTTACATGTCCTAAACATAACTTTTAATTTCATCCTTGTATTAGACGCTGTACAGTGGTGAGAAACAGAAACTGCTTAGTTATTTAGAGGAGCAAAGGATGGGACACAGGGAATTAAGAGCTTACAAAAATCAGTGAAAGGGTTGGAAGAACAGGCTATAGCCTCGGGCTGTAGGAATGACTACCAGGACTCTATCACTAAACAGGCCCATTGGGGTACTGTGACCTCTGCCCTCAGACAGAAAAGTGGGTCATCAGGAAGCCTCCGCTAGGATGATTGGCTTCAAGAATAGAGCAACGCCCAGGACCTCCCCGCCCGGGTCCTGCGCCAGAGCCCGGCCTCGCCCGCCCTCGAGCTGCAGCCGGGCCTGGTCGCCTGCTGCGCCCGCTTGCGCCCAGGCCTCGCGCCACTTCCTGCGGCTGTGAGCGCACCTCGGCTGCATGCCCGACATCTGGGCGCTGCACCACTGGAGCGTCTGGCTCACCCCTTTCTCGCGTGGCGCAACTCGCCTCTTCGAAGCTTCCTTCTTCCTATGCTGCCTGCGCGAGCCGCTGCCAGTCTACCCCGACTTGGCGGAGGTGGTGGGCTGTCACTGGTCATCGCCATCAAAGGCAACTGAAAGTTTCTTATCAAAAGAAATTTGGCTGGCACCCCCACAGTTCTACGAAATGAGAAGACTTGAAAACTTTGCCTCTCTGATTTGCACAAATTTTGTTTGGATCTGGCATTAGAAGGACTGGAAAGGTGGCTGTCGATCACCTTGTTAACTGCTGATGGGATGCTCTAGCTTTTACCAGTGATGAGCTATACTTAGAAGATTCAGACTTTTTAGAAAATCTTTTCTCTGCTGAAAAAAAGACTGAAGAAATCATGAAGGAAGGCAAGCAATTTCACTGGATAGTAATAATACAATCACCAGCTTTACGATACTCACGTGACTGTTCAAAGTGCAAACACGTTTATCCTAAGAGCTCTGTAGTAAGAGTTATTTGTAGGGTGCTCATGCTTGTTTGTAAACTGGCCTACTTGAAGTCCTCGTGAATAACAAGGGTTGAATTTAAACTTGCTTGAAACTTAAGGAAGTGTGTGCCTATAAAAGTTATACGGCTGGGCGCGGTGGCTCACGCCTGTAATCCTAGCACTTTGGGAGGCCGAGGCGGGTGGATCACTTGAAGTCAAGAGTTCCAGACCACCCTGGCCAACATGGTGAAACCCCATCTCTACTAAAAATACAGAAATAAATGGGGCGTCGTGGCGCACGCCTGTAATCCCAGCTACTTGGGAGGCCGAGGCAGGAGAATCGCTTGAATCCGCGAGACTGAGGTTGCAGTGAGCCGAGATTGCACCACTGCACTCCAGCCTGGGCGACAGAGGGAGATTCCATCTCAAAAAAAAAAAAAAAAAAAAAAAAAAAAATTATAATGCAGTGTTTCTTATTTCAGGGAGCTCTCTTGCTTGTTTTATTTATTTTTTTAAAAGACATTTATTCAGCATCACGATAAGACTATTATAATTAGCAATCAACAGCATAGGTGCAAAAAAAAAACTACATTAAAACCCTTTGTTAGAATGCTTTACACTTTCCACAGAACAGAAACTAAAATAACCTGTTATACAATTAATCACAAATACAGTTCTCGAGTTTTTTCCCATATTCATGAGTATTTGTCTAAAACATGTCTTCTTTGTAGCAGCTAGGCCCTGCCACCACTGTGCTTGGCTGAGTTCACAAATCTGTTGTAACCTGTAGCTTCCCTGTCACTTCTCTGGCTCTCCTCTCCTGCTAAGCTCTGTTTCCTAATTAAAATCTTCTGCCACTGCCATAGCTACTGCTGCTACTGGAACCGCCATAGCCACCTTGGTTTCGTAGTTTGGCAAAGTATTGGCCTCCACCATCATAGGGGCCAGAGCTTCTGCCTCCAAAATTTCCTCCCTTCATGGGTCCAAAATTTGAAGACTGATTGTTGTAATTGCCAAAATCAATGTAGCTTCCACCACCTGCAAAATTGCTTCCATCATTACCAAATCCATTATACTCATCCCCACTGCCATCATATCCACCACCACCATGGCTGCCACCAAAGCCACCATGACCACTGAAGTTTCTTCCACGACTAAAGTTGTCATTCCCACCAAAACCACCTCCACGACCACCACCAAAGTTTCCAGAACCACTTCGTCCTCTTTGGCTGGATGAAGCACTCGCCATCTCTTGCTTTGACAGGACTTTCCTAACTTCACAGTTGTGGCCATTCACAGCATGGTATTTCTGAACCACAAGCTTATCCACGGAGTCATGGTCGTCAAAGGTTACAAAGGCAAAGCCCCTTTTCTTGCCACTGCCTCGGTCAGTCATGATTTCAGTCACTTCGATTTTTCCATACTGTTCAAAATAATCTATTAGGTGATGATGTTCTTCAGTGTCTTCTTTAATGCCACCAACAAATATATTTTTCACAGTTAAGTGGGCACCTGGTCTTTGAGAATCTTCTCTTGAGACAACTCTCTTTGGTTCCACAACTCTTCCATCCACCTTGTGTGGCCTTGCATTCATGGCTGCATCTACCTCCTCCACAGTGGCATATGCGAAAAACCCAAAGACCCTGGAGTGCTTGGTGTTTGGAACTCTCATTACCACACCATCCAGGAGCGTTCCCCATTGCTCAAAATGACTCCTCAGGCTCTCATTGGTTGTTTCAAAGCTCAACACTCCAATGAAAAGCTTCCTCTGCCGGTTGGGCTCTTTAGGAGACTCTGACTTAGACATGAGGGCAGGGAAAAGAGAGACTTTAACGATGCTTCTTCAGCGGCGTCCAAGGGCAGAAAAGCCCTTATTTTATTCTTTAAACCTTACAGTGTGCGACATGTATGAAGTTTGTAAAGTATTAATGATCTTGTTAACCAAAACAAGAAAAAAAAATTCACAAGGGTTCCCACTTCTGTATTGTTTTATTATCTCAAAAGTTTAAATAAGATGTTCTGCTGCTGTTGTTCTCAATGTCCACTGTTTTAGCATCTTCCCTGATGTGCTTTGGAAGTTGATCGATAAATTTCTTAGACTTTCTGTTGGAATTACTTTAAGGGTGTCTTATTAGATGGTGAAAATTAGACTGAGACACACTTCAAGTGACCATGTCATTGTTTTGTTGCTACGTCTTTAGCTTGATGATTAAGATACAATTCTTTTTAAAACCAAATGGCATTAGTCGTATTTCCCAAATTAGAAATCTATTTTAGTTAATATTTTAAAGAAACACGAAGCCATAACAAAAATCTTTATTGTTTTTACTCCTGAGTGTTAATGAATGTAAAGAGGTTACAGATGTAGTGTTTAATTAATGATGTTTATTTTTTCTATATTTAACATGAGTAATTTTTCATTGTCTTTAAAGAGGAATAATGTTTATTGATTAAAGGTGAAAAATGATAGTTAAGACACCAGTTCTGTGTCAAGATCTTTGACTGTATTATACATTGTACAATTGACTTCCTTTTTCATGAAATGCCTTAGTTTTCCTACTATAAAATAAAGACAATGATGAATTAAAAGAAAACAAAACAAAGGAATAGAACACCATAGCTGCAGCCCAGTGAAGCTGAGCCACTACCACTGACACCATAAACTGACTCTCAACAACCATGAAACTAGAGACTGAGACATGGAAACACTGACTTAGGTTGCTACAATTATTGCAAAAGTCCCTTGACTACCATTTCTTTCTCCTCTGTCCCCTCCTCAAACATGCACGCACACACACACACACACACACACACACACACACACACACACTCCAGCCAACACATAACACTATTCCAAGTTCCATTCTTATTACTATTACTATACCATTTCACAGAGGAGTAAACTGAGATAGAGAGAGGTTAAGTAGCCTAAGATTACAGTTAGTGAATTGTACGTGCTATTATCTGCCCTGCTCTTATCTCTGAACATTTCCTTGTCAGTTTTCACGTATCTAGAATTCTTCATGAACATATTTTTAATGACTGTATAGAATGCTATCATATGTATTTACCACAATTTATTTGGCCATTCTCCTATCTTGCATATTTAGATTTATTTCCAATTTTTCTTTATGAACAGCAACTACAATGAGCACTCTGCATACAAATTATTTTGCCTATTTTTGATCATTTTCTTAGGATACACTCCTTAAAATTCAACTATTGGGTCACAGGCTATGAAGATTCCTAAAAACAGTATTTGAGGGTTAGTAGTTGTGAATATTTTTAATCCACTTGAATATATTAATAGGCATACCAACCGGTAATATGCAAGAGTGCTCGTCTCATTGTGCCCTCCACACTTAAACCGGGCATTTTCATCTTTCCAAGTTTTTGCTATAAGTATGCTGCATGCAATATTGGCATGCTCATACTAAAAATGTGTTCATTGTTTTTCTGAAATTCCAACTTAACTGTGTATCCTGTATTTTATCCAGCAACCCTACTTGAGGTGGATGTCCAAACTCTCTTCTTTTTTGAGGTATTCCTCCATTGTGAGCCTGGAAAACAAGGCTGAGGCCTCCTACTGTGGAAACTAAGGGAAGCACATATTTCCTCTCCACAAGCCCTGAGTGGTTAGGGAGCCCAATGGGAATCCAGGCTCTTACTGAAGACTTTGGATCTTGAGAGGTTTATACAAAAAGTGGCCATTTTGAATTCATTCATAGAAACTGCATCTAGCACACCAGAATGTCAAATCAGTGGAGTCCAGATGTAGCAGTGTTTTGTGGTGGTGGTGTGTAGAGGTGGTGAAGGTGGTTGTTGCCAGGAGTGACATACCAACCAAGCTGGTCCTATGGCAAATCTTGACTGGGGTCCTCCCATGATTCCTGACCATTTCTTTATCCTGGTTTACCTGCCTTTCTGTTGATTCTGTGAAATGCCCAATAATTTGCTAAATTCAGCCAGAGTCAGTTTCTGTCATTTGCAACCAAGAGCCCTGACATTTATAAATACAAGCCCAGATGGGCTGGAGAAAATTTGAAATCATGATATTTCCAAACTCCTTTTGTATTCCTAAAATTGGAATTTTAAAAATTCTCCTCACCAAATGACTGTTGTTCAAGGGAAAGGGATTTGGCATTTTCCAAAATAAGCACTAGATGGCGCTGTGAGGTAATATGTTCTTGATTATGTCGTTGCCCAAATAATAAGGATTAAGATCATCAATAACACCATCACCAAGGATACTGTCAACAAGAATAGCTAAAATTAATTGAGTGCCTCATATGTGCCAGAAACTCTTCTACATGTTTTATGGAGTTGTAAACCAAAAATAAAATTCTAACCCCTCAACCAACTGATGGGCCCTCCCCGTGGCAAAGTGCATTCCAGAGTTAAGTTCAAAAACTAGTTCGGGCCATGACGGGAAGTGGATGTCAGACATGCTTCGTTATACCCTTCTCCGTTTTGGAATTCAGGCACAGCTGACCAGCATTAATATCAACACAGAGACCTTAAGACTGATAGAGGCCAGGTGCAGTGGCTCACGCCTGTAATCCCAGCACTTTGGGAGTCCAAGGCAGGTGGATTACCTGCGGTCAGGAGTTCGAGACCAGCCTAACCAACATGGTGAAATCCCATCTCTTCTAAATACAAAAAATTAGCTGGTGGAGTATGCCTGTAATCCTTCCAGGTAGATGGATTACAGGTGGAGCATGCCTGTAATCCCAGCTACTTGGGAGGCTGAGGCAGGAGAATCACTTGAACTCGGAGGCGGAGGTTGCAGTGAGCCAAGATTGTGCCACTGCACTTCAGCCTGGGAGACAAGAGCGAAACTCTGTCAAAAAAAAAAAAAAAAAAAAAAAAAGATTGATAGAGCAGACTCTTCAAGTTTGATAAGAAACATTTACAATTTATTCTCTCTGAAGCCTGCTACCTGGAGGCTCCATCTACATGACAAAGCCTTGGTCTCCACAGTCCCTTATAGTAACCTAGACATTCCTTTATATTGACTCCAGGTCTTTAGATAATAACTCTTTCAACCAACTGGCAATCAGAAAATCTTTGAATCCGTCTATGACTTAGAGGCAACCCCCTCACCTCTGCCCCTGCTGCCAGATGTCCCCACTTTTCCAGATAGAACCGATGTACGTCTTACATGTATTAATTGATACGTCTCCTTAAAATGTATAAAACCAAGCTGTAGCCCAACCACCTTGGGCACATGTTCTTAGGTTCTCATGGGGCTTGTGTCATGGGCCATTGGCCACTCATATCTGGCTCAGAATACTACTCTTCAAATATTTTGCAGTTTGACTCTTCATTGACAGAGTGAACTCATTTCTTACAACCAATAAAGCAAGTAATTTTATTAACACATTTTACAGAAGAAATCAAGGCACATTCAGGTTAGCTAACTTATCCAAGATCAGAAAATCATTTACTGATGAAGATAAAATTTGAACCAAAGAAGCCTGACTCCAGAGGCTGTGCTCTGAACCAAAATGCTCTACTACCTGTCGTAATTATATAAGATAGCCAACATTTACTGATGGCCAACTGTGAGCCAGGCATTTTGCACAATGGAGTCATTATTGCCATTTTCCATATGAGGGAACTGAGGCTCCAAAAGGCTAAGTAATTCATGTTTCCATAGACACAGAGACAAAGCTGAGAGCATTTGCAAATGTAATTCCATGATGTTAGTAATGAAACGAAAATAAATACATAGATAAAATACTAATGTTTGTCACTTTAGAGAGTAATTCCACTTTGGGTAGAGGGAAAAATATACTTTGAAAATGATTGATTTACATTCCAATTGTTCTGTGATAAAATAAATAAAATGCGATTGGCATGGTAAACAATTCTTTTCATTTCAGCTCTTCAGTGTGGACAAAATATTTTCCCTCTTTTGATTTTTCCCTTTAGGAGCCAAAGACGGTATGAAAGCTAAAGGTAGAATTAGAGTCTGGCATATTTGGGCTTTTGCATTTCTCATTATGAGGATGAGTGTGTCTCATGATCAAAGTAGATGAATTAGGCAGCACCCAAAACATGTGACTTAGGTAGTCTCTGGGGAGGAACCGGCCCTTCTAACAAAATGATTGCAATATTTGTCTGGAAATGTGAACTAAGTTAAATAGCTAAGCAAAGTCTGAGGCAGAGGAGTAATGCTATCAAAATGTATTATAAAACTGCAACATTTAAAACAGTGATAGTGATGCAAGAAGAGACAGATCAATGGGTCAGAATAGAGCCTAGAAACAAAATAAAGCAAAAATATGTGTGTATATGTACACGTGTATACATATATATATATATGAATTTATAAGGTAAAGAAAAGATCACAATTCAATGGGAAAGGGAAGGATTATTCGATAAGTGGTACAGGGATGATTTGTAATCTGGGTAAAAACAATCACATCATTTACTGAAATAAGTTACCATTTATTTCTCCCAACTGAAACTTCCTTTGCGAAAAATATATCAGTGAGAAAATTACGGCAACGTGGTGGGGGACTGGAGATCTGATCTGGCCAACCTCCCTTTTGCCTTTAGCCTTCAAGCTGCTTTTAATTAATCCTGGGCTTCAGTCAAGCTAACTTTGGGAGGCATTTAGTTTATAGCTTAAATGATAATAGTCTTTCATCATAACTCAACCGCTTTTGTAAAGCTAAGGAGAGACCACCAGGCTAAGAGGATAAGAGGAGACTGAATTCTGCTAAGGTGCAGACATAAACAATTACCCACCATTATTCCTGGGATCACAAGATATGCAACTTTCCCAGTTACTGCTGATGACACCCCTATTGCAGAACTTAAGATTGGCCTTTTGAAATGTCTTTTCAGGTTCGTTGCATGTCTGACATCGATGGTTCCACCTGGACCTGTCAACCACTACTGTGGCCCTACCCAGAAGCAACTCAAGGCAAGAAGACAACTTCGACTCCCTGTGACTTAATCTCTGATCCAACCAAACTGCACTCCCCATCCCTAGGCCCCTGCCCATCAAATTATCTTTGAAAAATCCCTAAACTCCAACACTTCCGCCTCTGGTCAATTAAACTCTTTCTTTAATGCAATGTCATGAATTTACTTTGTTTTTGCACTGGGCAGGAAGAACCCTTAGGTCAGTTACATAACTGCAATTTTGTACCTTTTGACAAACATCTCCCCATTCTCAACCCCCACCGCTACCCCAGCCTCTGGTAACCACCATTCTATTCTTGCCTCTATGAGTTAGATTGTTTTAGATTCCACACATAAGTGAGAACATGTGGTATTTGTCTTTCTGTGCCTGGCAGCAAAGATGTTTTAAAAATCATGACCCTCAACATTATAAAGCTCTTTCATGTACTGGTGAGGAGGAAAAATTGCTCTGGCCTTTCTGGGTGGTAATTTGGCAAGATGAAAGAACCTTAAGAAATTTTGGGTCTTTTGTCCTAAAAATGTCATGTCTAGCAATTTTTCTTAAGGAAATAATGGTAGTACAGATAAAGATTTTGGTACAAAGATATTATTCATGTCGGCCTTGTGAATAACTAGAGGAGAACCATTAAGAGAATAGTTACATTATGGGACAACCGTGTGATAGAATGTCATGCAGCCATCGGAAATGATGTTTACAAAGATTTTTTTAATGACACAGGAAACCATAGATAATAAATTAGATAATCCAGAGAAACAAATTTCAAACATTCATCAGACCTACAAACACGTAAACAGATTTATTCAGTGATCAAAAACCTCCATAACACCCATACTCCCTGCCTGCACCTTTTATAAAGAAGAGTCATTTTGTGATGAAACAAACTATAGAAAGTTTGAGGTTCAGGTTCTGGACCAACAGAAGCCTGGAAGTGGGTAAGGTTTGTCTTCCCCTTCCCCTTTATATGCTTTTGATTATCTCGGGGCACGATTTTCTCTTTCCAGTGGCCTCCTGATATTGCTTTCCCCTCCAACAAATTTTTTTCTAAGACAAAGAGCAAGTAAACTAATTTATACACATTTATACTTTGCTGATAATATACACTTTTTCCTAGGAATATTTGCATGCTAATAGAGGCCAAAGCCTAAGCTAATAGAATGAATCCCTGATAGCCTGGCATTCAAAGCCATTCACTACATCCCCCTACCAGTCTTCTCACTCCTCCCCTATGTAAACTACACTACAGAAACAGTCTCTTGCTCTTCCAGACCAAGGGATCTACTTACTGCACCCTGTTCGCTGTACCTTCCACCACCAAGTGCTGGAGTTTCCCAGGATTCCCTTCCATTTAGAAGCTTTCTTGCCTACCAACTCAACTCTTACTCATCCTTCAGGTCCACCTACATCCCACATCACTCCTGAATTCTTCTTTCATTTATTCTTTAACTCAGTTTCATTTATTTTTTAATTCTTTAATTGAGCACCTACCATCTTCCTGGCACCGTTCTAGGTACAGGATACATGGTGGTGGTTAAAACATACATGGACCCTGGCATCACAAAACTTAGTTTATTGGGAAACATCAACATCAAATAAGTAATCAAACACATGTAATAATTGTACATTGTGATAAATGCACTGAAGGAAAAAACAGGGTGCAGTGAGAGAATAATGAGGTCAGGGGAACAGCTTCCTTGAGTAGCCCAATTGTCCCTGACTTCTCCCTAAGTTAATCCCCTAAAGACTTCCTATGTTCAGATACCCACTCGAATATGCATTTGGCATCCTCTATGCACCAAGCTCTGTGCAATAATAATACCGGGTACCACTGATGGAGCAGTTGCTGTATGTCAGACATTGTGTTGTGCACTTCATATATTTCATCTCATTTAGTCCTTAAAATGACTCTCTGAGAGGAGTATTATTATTATCATCTCCATTTTACAGTTAAGATGACTGAGTCAGAGTGGTTCAAGCACTTTCCCAAGGGTCATTCATTGAGTTAGTGACAAAGCCTGGACTTAAACCTAGGTTGTCCGGATCCCGAGTTCACTCGCTTAACTGCAATACTCTATTGTACTCTGTAAGATGTGTACATGTGGTATATGTGTGTTTTGGAGAGGATACACAGTTGAAGAGAGCAGCCTAATTGCTGGTTTGCCATACACGCACTGACCATATCATGCCATACCCGAATGCTCTCCTTGGTGCCCGAGGGAAGAAGAAAGAAATCCACTCTTCTGAAAGTCGAGGGTGGGGTGCGTGGGCAGTGGGGTTCACAAGATGGACCTTGGCTGAATTTGTATTTGTTTGACAGAGAAGGGAAGGAGATTGAGAGGCTTTGAGAACAGCCTGTCCAAAGGCACAGAGATGGAAAGAACATGATACGTTTGAAGAATGAGCAATCTGCTGTGACCATGCTTGGGGCTAGGGCTAGGGGCAGTGGAGGCGGGAGGCCGGGGGGTGCAGAGTTAGATTCTTCCTTCCATTTTTGGAAATATATGTCCTCTTTCCCCAGGGAAGGTGTCCATTTTTTTCATGTTGAAGGCAAAGCCGGGCATTTGAGGAAGGTACAGAGACAGAAGGTCACATACCACCCCTCTGCTTTCCAGAGAGTGAAAGATGGTAATCGTAGGAAACACGATAAAACTGTTAAAGGCACACTACATAAATTGTGAGATGAGTCGTGGCTGTGTTTTTTAGGGGACAGTCTAAAAACTGAAAATTTGTCCTTAAGCTAGAAAATTAAAGCTTTCCACTAGCAAGCAATCTGTGCTCTCCCTTGGCTCCTGCAAATCCTTTCAATGACTTTATCCTGGGTAACTGACATGGTTTTTGTTAATAGAACTATTCCAGATTTTAGGGAATGTACTGTCCCATGCTTCTCCTTTCTGGTATCCCCCTTAGTTTCCACAAACGCACCGAGCACAGACTGGTGCCTCAATTTCCTCAACTGCAGAAAAAGCGCAGTAATAGTCCCTATCTCACAGAGTTGTTGGGAGGATTAAATGAGATATTGGAAGGAAATAAAGTTCTTAGCACAGAGCCTGGCCCACAATAAGCATACCCCATCAATGTTAATATAATTACCGAGCTTTGTTGGTTGAGTGTTGGTTTTGTTTTGTTTTGTTTTGCTTTTTTATTGTTTGTTTTTGGTTTGGTTTGCAAATGGTAAGCTGAGAAAAGAGCCATTTGATGAGGGACAAAGGAATCTTTTTGTTCTTAATAGTCCTAAACACAGACAACTTCTAAGGTCAACCTCATTGGGGTTATTGTAATCATTATGAACTTAAGAAAGATTCCTAACCAGTCACTAAAACAATTCCCATCTCCACTGGCTTGCTTCTTTACCAAGGGCTAGCACAAAACCCAAAGAGATCACCTGCCTGTTTCTCCATGGAAATCAGCCCATATAAACTTCAAACTGAACAGGCCATACCTTCTTGCTTCTTGCCTCTTTTTTCTTGGCCTCGGGAAGTATCCCACTGATTCTCAATCCTGGTCTCAGCACTCACCTCCTCCTATCTCTGCTCTTCTAAGTTGATACACTTCGTTACCTATGGTTACATAAACTATAAGATGGCCAAACTGGAAAGAGCCTTTGATAAAAATTAGTCACACTCCTTTCCCTCATTTTAGAAAGGAGAATGCACTAGAAATGGGGGATGGCTAATTTAGCCAAGGTCACACATTGAGTTTGTGGCAGAGCCCTGTTTAGGGCCTGGAGGCTTTGCAAATACAGCACTGCATTAATTCTCTAGGTTCATGAGGCAGACAGCCCTCAGTGTTGACAGCAATGTCAAAATGATTTGCCAGACATGTCTCGTAGGTATAAATTAATATCAATTCATGAGAGTGTCCAAGCATGACTATGAACTATTATTCCACTATGACTATCCCACAGAAGTGTTTCAGGACTCCCAGCCTGACCTAGCAGCAGAGCTAGCCTTGGACAGGAGTAAAGCCTGATTTTGGTGTGTGCTCATCACACCTTTCTCTTTCCCTGGAGTAATTTGGCACCCATTCTGGAGAGCAATTACACAGCCAGGAGAAGAAGAGAGCCTGAAGAGCTGTTTTGTTCTTCTATGGTGCCTTGTGCATGGTAGGCACTAGATAAATAGTTATTGAACTGAATTTCATTTAGCTCTGAGGGGACGTATTCACCACAGTGTACATGAAGATGTGTGCTGAACTGCACATTGAGAACACCCTTGATAGCTCATTCAAAATGGGGAGGTGAATTAAATGTATGCCAGATGTTAAGGAAAGACATGCTCATGCTTAGAATCTCAGGAAAATAAGGGGAACATAGTTCATCCTTATGTCAATGCTCCTCAGAAGTCCTGCCAAGTCCAGTGAAAAACCTAACATTCTCTGAAAGGTGTGTACCAACTACTTTCATGGAGTTTGTTGGGCTTTTGGTTTTGTTTTGATAGATTTAGTTGAAACCTTCTTTTTTTTCACCCTATAGCCTCATCATCAGAGAAAATAGCCCGCCATCCACATTCCTTTACCCCATCTCCAGGCTTTCTTAGTTTGAGCAAAAGAGGATTTAGAAAACTTAAAATCTATTGCTAAATATCAATATAGTAATATCAACTCTTAAGAGCAATTTGACCGTGAAAATGCAGCTACCCCCAGTGTGTATACATATTTAAGTGTATGAGACACGAATGCACAAATCTACCTGATTTTTTTATATAACAGTTTTATTGAGCTATAATTCACATATCATAAAATTCACTCCTTTAAAGTGCATAATTTATGTTTTTTTTTTTGTATATTCACAGAGTTAGCCAACCACCACCATCACTATCCAATTTCAGAATGTTTTAATCACCCCAAAAGAAAACCCTGTACCTATTAGCTGTCACTCTTCATTTCCTCCTCTCCTAGACCCTGGCAACCACTAATCTGCTTTCCATCTTTATGAATTTGCCTATTCTGGAAAATATGTAGTCTTTTTTATCTGAATATCATGTTCCAGTAATGAGCTCTCTCTGTTGTCCTCTGAGCACTTTTGTCTACATCATCTTCTAGGCAACAAGCATAAAAGAAGAGGCCACCAGGACAGGGGAGTTAGGAATGTACCCAGAATAATGAGCACTTGAAAAGTTGGTATCACAAAGGTCATCACTCTGTCACCCAGTCTAGGCTTCAGTGACCAGGCAGACCTGAGATGATGCAATCATGGGACAGACCTCAGGGTTAGTGCAGTGTAGGGTAGCTGAGGCCTTCTGAATCTATCTCCACATCCTGTCAGGGTGCAGTCCTGTGTCTATTCCTTGCCCAATTCAGACTAGTGGGCAAACAGAGCTGCTGCTCACAACCTTCGTTAGCAGGCAGTATAAAGGAACACAACTGGAAGATATGCTTGATGGTAAAAGCATCACATTTCTTGTCCTGGTCACCATGGCAATCTAGACAGCCCCTAATCTCAAGTCAACATAGTCACATTCTGCTTCTCCCTCTCTCCTTTAACGCAGATTTCTTCTGTTGAGAATGCTGGAGGGATAAGGAAATTGGGGAGCTGGCCAATCTTAGGATCCCCCTAAGACATGAAACCTTTCCAGTTGCATTCCTTCTATTTGCAGGGATCAGTCTCAAGCTACCTATTCCAGTGGAATGTTGTGTTTCATTTAGTTGCCTTGCTGTCCCCAGGACACATGCTGCCCTTTCTTTCCCCTCCAAACTGAGCTCCCCTCTCTTGTTCTTTCTCTTAAAGGCAGTGTCATAGATCCAGTTCCTCTGGCTGGAAACTCTATGGTCACCTTTAACTCACCCATTTCCGTCATACCCAACAAAGCATCAGTTTTGAGAATCTGTCACCTCGATGACAGTCTTTACTGGACTCCCTGCCTCTATTTCTGCCTCTTTACATATCAGCCTCCACACCACTCCCAGATGAATCCTGTCAGACATTACTTTTGGCATGTCATGATCAGGCTCAGAAGCTGTTAAAGATACCCCATCCCATTCCTGCCTTAGCAGTCAACTGGGAAGCTCAGCCCCATGGATTCGGCATCAGCTGCCATGCATCAGCAGAGCTTCCATCTGGTCCTTCTCCCTGCCTCTGTCTTGCTCATGTGTCTTAGAGCTCATAGACTTAATTGTCAATACCCCTCCTCCCCTCGCCCACACACAAATGGACACAAATGCACATGTATGCATGGTGTCCTAATGGCCCCAAATGTCATGTAGTTTCTCCTGCAAAAAGCACAATCAACCCACTTACTGAGCACCCGTTTTATGCCAGGTGCTGTATCTTCATCATCTCCTCCAATCCATGGTAGTAAATGACACTCTTACATATAACAGAGGAAAAAACGGGCTCAGAGAGCTTAAGAGAATTGATCAAGCACCAGAGCTGGCATTGGAGCCAAGATTTACTCTGACTCCAAAAACATTTAACCACAAGGTTAAAAGACCAACAGTATCAAAGCCAAACTTCCTCCTGGCATTTAAAGTTTTCAAAAAACCAGTCCCATGAGTCAGCAATGCACTCCATCTGCTCCTGTCATTTGTTTCAGATGGGTAGTCTTGTCTCCCCAACTAACAAAGAAGTTCCTTAGGGCAGTGACAAAGGCTTTACTTGTCTTGGGGTCCCTCACAGGGGTTAGAGAAGGATGCAAAGCATTAGTTCTTGTGGGATGGAATAAAAATGCTTAAAATGCAGTACATGAGATGGTAAGCTTTGCAGAGCAGGCTGTGACCTGTTCTGTGACCTATTATTACAAGTGAAGCACAAACACTTCCATGTTTGCAGAAACAAACTAGAAATGCTGCCCAAAAATCGCAATCCAAACTTTGAGAGGAGGTAAGAAAACAGAGAAAGACATAGACTATCAATGGAAGGATATAGAAGGAACTGATAATAGTGCTTGCCTCTGGTAAGGGAACTTGGGTGGGAACAGACATAGGAAGGAGGTTTTTCCCTGAATGTCTTTTGTACTTTTTGAGTTTTGAAATGTAGAAATACCCTAATAATTTAAAAAGTAAAAAATAAAAATAAAAAATTTTAAAAGGAAAATTGCATTGCTGAATGAGATATAGTATGGTATTGTTTTCACTTTTGTCCTGAAATGGTTTTATTTACTGTACTACTCTATAAAACAGATTCAATTGCACTTTATCTGGCTCTAGGGTCTGAGGTCAGTACCCTAAGATGCAAGAAATATGTTTCAAGCATTTCAGGGCATCACAATATTTAACTGCTCCCCTCAACTTGACCATAGTCTTTGTTTATCCTTTAGAGTCACCAGAGCACAGACGTCTGCATGTGATGGAAATAGATGGGAAGGAAACTGACACGGTATTCAATAAATCTGCAGGAAGATGGATTCTTCTGTTGCCTTCAGAAGTACCTCCCAGCCTCAGGAGCTGGAGTTACTTGCATATGACTCTTTGGGAGTCTGGGCCTGAGCGGCAGCCTCATGTCTAGGACAACAGTGCTGAATGATTTGGACATGGCAATGGGAAGAAATAAGTGCAAATCAAGTTGACTTAGCCACAGTCCTCGGGATCTCCCTGAAAAAACGCTTACCAGACTGGCAGATGAGATAGAGGAGGATGAGGATGGCCAAGTCAATTTTTTTTTGCCTAACAAAATAATCAAAATAATTTTGTTGGTTGAGAGAACCTGAGATTTAGTAGTTTAAAAAGTACACAGTAAGTAACATCATAAAATGATGCAAGATGCTTTTTGATCTTGGGCCTTACTATATAAATAATTTTTATTTACTTTTTGGGGTAAATAAAAATTAACAGGGATTCAGACACCCCACCAAACCTTCCAAGCCCAATATTTGTGTAAGTTTTTAAAGTTCCCTTGGTGCTGCAACCAAGTTCAAGCGTGCCGCACCCTTTTCACCCGTTACTCCCTATATCTCACTTTGCACAAATCTGCAGTCACCCAAGATACCCTAGTCATTACACTTTGTCTGTAGACATAATGATATCCAGAAAAATCAACCCCCACAAACAGCCCAAATGACTAGGGACTGGAAGCACAAATCAATGAGATCAAATGTGGGCTAAAGGACATGAAACTAAGAGAATCATTCTTTGGTGATTAAGTTCTAGGTTAATAGCTAGTGCTACAGCCTTACTATCTGGCTATTGTCTTTTGTCTTTGAATATAACAATAAGAAGTAATCTTGCATTCAAGAAGATAGAGGCGATGCTTTGTGAATTAGACAGAAAGGAGGCTTTCTGCCATCCGAAGGGGAAGAGGGACAGATCGGTTGCCACTTCCTCTAATCCAGAGGTTCTTAAAGTGGGCCCCAAGGACTACTCCTCAGGAGGTTACAAACACTCCTAAAAATGAAGGCATGACTGTGGATCCATCCCAAGGGCATTGTTTTTCTGGGAAGAAAGTCCAAAACTATTTTATCAAATTTCCCAAAGGCTCTGGGATCCATTGATCATTAAGAACTACTGTCTTTGACTACTTTTTCTTCTGCACCTAACCCCACCCAAACAGCCCCCTTGGAAGTCCTTACCTGTGCTCCAGCCATAATTTGGGAAGAAGGCAGAGAGAGGAAGAGTGGGAAGATATAGCTAAGAGAATATGGGGTTCTCCACACATCCCCCTACCCAATTTTTCATGCCTTCACTCCCATCCCCCTGCTCAGAGGGAAAACTGTGACTGGAGGCGCATGTTTGGGGGTGTACAAGGCCCATGTGTAGGCGCTGCTGGGAGGAGAGGGCAGTATGCCTCTTGGTGCTGGAGCAAATAAATGTGAGTAGGGAATGGTGGCTCTTACTGACATTGCCCCAGAGAAGAAAGAAAGGAAGATGCCATCTTTCAGATGGGTTATCTTCCGGTCTTCCCAACCCACAGGAACTGTGCCCAAATGAGCATGGGCATGGGGCTGGGCAGGACCAACCCTGGGCAAGCCCCTGGACCACATCAGTCAAGGAACATCAAGGTTTCCTTTATTCTCATGTGTCCTATGGGAGCTGCCAGTATTCTAAGGGCCTTCATGCTAGGCCTCACAGGCTCACAGAGCCAGGGGCTGGCTCAAGGCAAAGCTGTGATAGAGACAAATATAAAAGAAACTCTCCAACGTAGTGCTTCCCCTGCTTGTGTCCCACCTCCCATCAAAATTCTCTTGCAGGCCAGGCGCTGTGGCTCACGCCTGTAATCCCTGCACTTTGGGAGGCCGAGGAGGGCGGATCACCTGAGGTCAGGAGTTCAAGACCAGCCTGGCTAACATGGTGAAACCCCATCTCTACAAAAATACAAAAATTAGCTGGGCATGATGACCTGTGCCTGTAATCCCAGCTACTCGGGAGACTGAGGCAGGAGAATCACTTGAAACTGGGAGGCGGAGGTTGCAGTGAGCCGAGATTGCGCCATTGTGTTCCAGCCTGGGCGACAGAGTGAGACTTTGTCTCAAAAACAAAAAACAAAAAAACACAAAACAAAAAACAAACTCTCTTGCAGGCCAACCTATCTAAATATCCTGCTGTGTGTATGGAAAAGACTTAATCAGAGAAATGTATCTAATTTCAGGGGCCTCCTCCTGGAGAAGAAGCTTTAGGTCGGTGAACATCATCAAATTCTGCACCTGCGTGTGAGAGAAACTTGAAGTCAGGGAGACCTTTTGTCCTGGCACCCCTTAAATCAGATTTTCACCATTCCCCATTCAATCCCCAGAGCAGCAGGTATCAAGTGAAGACTGCACTTCACTTCCCTAAATCTGGGTAAAAATATAGATGACTAAGACAAAGTCAGCAAGGATTATAGATGAACTCAACATCATCAACCAAGTAAGATCTAATTGACATTCTTTTCAAGTGCACATGGGACATTCACCAAGATAAGTCATAGCCTGAGTCATCGTTGTAGGCTGTTCTGTGCTGTTATAACAGAATATCTGAGACTGGGTAATTTATAAAGAACAGAAGTTTATTTCTCAGAGTTCTGGTTACTAGGAAGTCCAAGACCAAGGCGCTGGCAGGTTTGGTGTCTGGTAAGAACCTGATCCCACAATGGTGCCTTGAATGCTGCACCCTCTGGAGGGGAGGAATGCTATTACTCACATAGCAGAAGAACAAAGACGAAGAAGCAAGAGGGGGCCAAACCTGCCCTTTCATAAGGGCATTAATTCCATCATGAAGGGATAGCCCTCGTGATCTCATTACCTCTTAAAAGTTTTACCTTTTAATATTGTTACAATGGCAATGAAATTTCAACATGAATTTTGGAAGGAACAAACATCCAAACCCTAGCAGTGATAAAATAATTCTCAGCAAATGTAAAAGAGTTAAGAACCGGGTGTGATGACAATGCCTATAGTCCCAGCTACTTGTCCCAGCTACTTGGGAGGCTGAGGCAGGAGGACCGCTGGAGCCCAGGAATTCAAGTCCTCCCTGGGCAACATAGCAAAATCTTACCTTAAAACATTTTTTTAGGCTGGGCGCAGTGGCTCATGCCTGTAATCCCAGCACTTTGGGAGGCTGAGGCGGGCAGATCACCTGAGGTCCGGAGTTTGAGACCGGCCTGCCCAACATGGTGAAACCCCATCTCTACTAAAAATATATGAATTAGCTGGGCGTGGTGGCGCATGCCTCTAATCCCAGCTACTTGGGAGGCTGAGGCAGGAGAATCACTTGAACCCGGGAGGTGGAGGTTGCAGTGAGCCAAGATCGCACCAATGCACTACAGCCTGGGCAACAGAGCAAGACTCCATCTCAACAACAACAGCAAGAACATAAAAATAAAATAAAAATTAAAAAATTAAATAATTTGTTTTTAAAGAATTGAAATTACAGAATATGTTCTTTGACTGCAATGAAATCAAGCTAGAAATCAATAACGGAGAGATAAAAAGAAAATCTCCAAATACTTGGAAAGTAAACCACATAATTCTAAGTAACCCATGGGTCAAAGAGAAAGATTAAAGGAAAATTAGAAGATATTTTGAATGAAGATGAAAATACAACATATCAATTTTGTGGGTTGTGGTTAATGCAAAGCTGAGATGGAAATTTATAGTGTTGGGGTGCAGAAAAAATCCCCCAAAACATAGCTCTTTGGCATGCAGAGTGCTTTGAAAATTAAAAGGCCTCACAAATAAGCCTCATAGCCAAGGTCTGTCTCTGAACAACTCCTGCTCACCATCCCCCCAAATTCCTTGTTTCTCTGATCCTTTTCCCAAGCACAGGGAAGGACTCTCTCTCTCTCTGGAATTTCCTTATCTGCTTAAGAAAGCCTTTTTCCAAAAGAAATGCAATTGTCTCAGGACCTCCACCCTAGGGATCTCATGAAATAACCAGGAAAGATCAACCACCAGGGAAGAGAAGAGACTGGGAGTCATCACCATGCCCAGACAAACCTTTATGGATTCTTCTAAGGACAGCTCCCAGAGATTATGTGGGAGACTTTATTTGCATAATAAGACAACTGTGGTTCCCGTGCAGTTCTGCCCCTCATCTTTCCAAGGAGAATCATTAACAAACTGTTGTCTGAGCATTGGGCCTATTTATTTATTTATTTTTATTTGTATTTATTTTTATTATACTTTATGTTCTAGGGTACATGTGCACAACATGCAGGTTTGTTACATATGTACACATGTGCCATGTTGGCATGCTGCACCCATTAACTCATCATCTACATTAGGTATATCTCCTAATGCTATCCCTCCCCCCTCCCCCCTCTCCCCACCCCACAACAGGCCCCGGTGTGTGATGTTCCCCTTCCTGTGTCCAAGTGTTCTCATTGTTCAATACCCACCTATGAGTGAGAACATGCAGTGTTTGGTTTTCTGTTCTTGCAGTAGTTTGCTCAGAATGATGGTTTCCAGCTGCATCCATGTCCCTACAAAGGACACAAACTCATCCTTTTTTATGGCTGCATAGTATTCCATGGTGTATATGTGCCACATTTTCTTAATCCAGTCTGTCATTGATGGACATTTGGGTTGGTTCCAAGTCTTTGCTATTGTGAATAGTGCCACAATAAACATACATGTGCATGTGTCTTTATAGCAGCATGATTTATAATCCTTTGGGTATATACCCAGTAATAGGATGGCTGGATCAAATGGTATTTCTAGTTATGGATCCTTGAGGAATCACCACACTGTCTTCCACAATGGTTGAACTAGTTTACAGTCCCACCAACAGTGTAAAAGTGTTCCTATTTCTCCACATCCTCTCCAGCACCTGTTGTTTCCTGACTTTTTAATGATTGCCATTCTAACTGGTGTGAGATGGTATCTCATTGTGGTTTTGATTTGCATTTCTCTGATGACCAGTGATGATGAGCATTTTTTCATGTGTCTGTTGGCTGTATGAATGTCTTCTTTTGAGAAGTGTCTGTTCATATCCTTTGCCCACTTTTTGATGGGGTTGTTTGTTTTTTTCTTGTAAATTTGTTTGAGTTCTTTGTAGGTTCTGGATATTAGCCCTTTGTCAGATGAGTAGATTGCAAACATTTTCTCCCATTCTGTAGGTTCCCTCTTCACTCTGATGGTAGTTTCTATTGCTGTGCAGAAGCTCTTTAATTAGATCCCATTTGTCAATGTTGGCTTTTGTTGTCATTGCTTTTGGTGTTTTAGACATGAAGTCCTTGCCCATGCCTATGCCCTGAATGATATTGCCTAGGTTTTCTTCTAGGGTTTTTACGGCTTTAGGTCTAACATTTAAATCTCTAATCCATCTTGAATTAATTTTTGTATAAGGTGTAAGGAAGGGATCCAGTTTCAGCTTTCTACTTATGGCTAGCCAGTTTTCCCAGCACCATTTATTAAATAGGGAATCCTTTCCCCATTTCTTGTTTTTGTCAGGTTTGTCAAAGATCAGATGGTTGTAGATGTGTGGTATTATTTCTGAGGGCTCTGTTCTGTTCCATGGGTCTATATCTCTGTTTTGGTACCAGTACCATGCTGTTTTGGTTACTGTAGCCTTGTAGTATAGTTTGAAGTCAGGTAGCGTGATGCCTCCAGCTTTGTTCTTTTGGCTTAGGATTGTCTTGGCAATGCAGGCTCTTTTTTGGTTCCATATTAACTTTAAAGTAGTTTTTTCCAGTTCTGTGAAGAAAGTCATTGGTAGCTTAATGGGGATGTCATTGAATCTATAAATTACCTTGGGCAGTAAGGCCATTTTCAAGATATCGATTCTTCCTATCCATAAGCATGGAATGTTCTTCCATTTGTTTGTGTCCTCTTTTATTTCATTGAGCAGTGGTTTGTAGTTGTCCTTGAAGAGGTCCTTCACATCCCTTGTAAGTTGGATTCCTTGGTATTTTATTCTCTTTGAAGCAATTGTGAATGGGAGTTCACTCACAATTTGGCTCTCTGTTTGTCTGTTACTGGTGTATAAGAATGCTTCCGATTTTTGCACATTGATTTTGCATCCTGAGACTTTGAAGTTGCTTATCAGTGTAAGGAGATTTTGGGCTGAGATGATGGGATTTTCTAAATAAACAATCATGTCATCTGCAAACAGGGACAATTTGACGTCCTCTTTTCCTAATTGAATACACTTTATTTCTTTCTCTTGCCTGATTGCCCTGGTCAGAACTTCCAACACTACGTTGAATAGGAGTGGTGAGAGAAGGCATCCCTGTCTTGTGCCAGTTTTCAAGGGGAATGCTTCCAGTTTTTGCCCATTCAGTATGATATTGGCTGTAGGTTTGTCATAAATAGCTCTTATTATTTTGAGATACGTTTCATCAATACCGAATTCATTGAGAGTTTTTAGCATGAAAGACTGTTGAATTTTGTCAAAGGCCTTTTCTGCATCTATTGAGATAATCATGTGGTTTTTGTCTTTGGTTCTGTTTATATGCTGGATTACATTTATTGATTTGCGTATATTGAACCAGCCTTGCATCCCAGGGATGAAGCCCACTTTCTCATGGTGGATAAGCTTTTTGATGTGCTGCTGGATTTGGTTTGCCAGTATTTTATTGAGGATTTTTGCATCGATGTTCATCAGGGATATTGGTCTAAAATTCCCTTTTTTTGTTGTGTCTCTGCCAGGCTTTGGTATCAGGATGATATTGGCCTCATAAAATGAGTTAGGGAGGACTCTCTCTTTTTCTATTGATTGGAATAGTTTCAGAAGGAATGGTACCAACTCCTCCTTGTAATTCTGGTAGAATTCAGCTGTGAATCCGTCTGGTCCTGGACTTTTTTTGGTTGGTAGGCTATTAATTATTGCCTCAATTTCAGAGCCTGCTGTTGGTCTATTCAGGGATTCAACTTCTTCCTGGTTTAGTCTTGGGAGAGTGTATGTGTCCAGGAATTTATCCATTTCTTCTAGGTTTTCTTGTTTATTTGTGTAGAGGTGTTTATAGTATTCTCTGATGGTAGTTTGTATTTCTGTGGGGTCGGTGGTGATATCCCCTTTATCATTTTTTATTGTGTCTATTTGATTCTTTTCTCTTTTCTTCTTATTAGTCTTGCTAGCGGTCTATCAATTTTGTTGATCTTTTCAAAAAACCAGCTCCTGGATTCATTGATTTTTTTTGTAATATTAGCTGGTTATTTTGCTCGTTAGTTGATGCAGTTTCTTCCTGGCATTGATGGTCTTTACATTTTGGCATGTTTTTGCAGTGGATGGTGCCAGTTGTTCCTTTCCATGTTTGTTGCTTCTTTCAGGAGCTCTTGTAGGGCAGGCCTGGTGGTGACAGAATCTCTCAGCATTTGTTTGTCTGTAAAGGATTTTATTTCTGCTTCACTTATGAAACTTAGTTTGGCTGGATATGAAATTCTGGGTTGAAAATTCTTTTCTTTAAGAATGTTGAATATTGGCCTCCACTCTCTTCTGGCTTGTAGAGTTTCTGCTAAGAGATCTGCTGTTAGTCTTATGGGCTTCCCTTTGTGGGTAACCTGACCTTTCTCTCTGGCTGCCCTTAACATTTTTTCCTTCATTTCAACTTTGGTGAATCTGACAGTTATGTGTCTTGGAGTTGCTCTTCTCGAGGAGTATCTTAGTGGCATTCTCTGCATTTCCTGAATTTGAATGTTGGCCTGCCTTGCTAGGTTGAGGGAGTTCTCCTGGATGATATCCTGCAGAATGTTTTCCAACTTTGTTTCATTCTCCCTGTCACTTTCAGGTACACCAATCAGACATAGATTTGGTCTTTTCACATAATCCCATATTTCTTGGAGGCTTTGTTCATTTCTTTTTACTCTGTTTTCTCTAAATTTCTCTTCTCGCTTCATTTCATTCATTTGATCTTCAATCACTGATACCCTTTCTTCCAGTTGATTGAGTTGGTCACTGAAGCTTGTGCATTTGTCACGTAGTTCTCATGTCACGGTTTTCAGCTCTATCAGGTCATTTAAGGACTTCTCTATATTGGTTATTCTAGTTAGCCATTTGTCAAATCTTTTTTCAAGGTTTTTAGCTTCTTTGTGATGGGTTTGAACTTCCTCCTTTAGCTTGGAGAAGTTTGATTGTCTGAAGCCTTCTTCTCTCAACTCATGAAAGTCATTCTCCATCCAGCTTTGTTCCGTTGCTGGTGAGGAGCTGTGCTCCTTTGGAGGGGGAGAGGCACTCTGATTTTTAGAATTTTCAGCTTTTCTGCACTGTTTTTTCCCCATCTTTGTGGTTTTATCTACCTTTGGTCTTTGATGATGGTGATGTACAGATGGGTTTTTGGTGTGGATGTCCTTTCTATTTGTTAGTTTTCCTTCTAACAGTCAGGACTCCCAGCTGCAGGTCTGTTGGCGTTTGCTCGAGGTCCACTCCAGACACTGTTTGCCTGGGTATCAGCAGTGGAGGCTGCAGAAGAGTGAATACTGTTCAACAGCAAATGTTGCTGCCTGATTGTTCCTCTGGAAGCTTCATCTCAGAGGGGTACCCGGTCATGTGAGGTGTGAGGTGTCAGTCTGCCCCGAGTGGGGGGTGTCTCCCAGTTAGGCTACTCAGGGGTCAGGGACCCACTTGAGCAGGCAATCTGTCCGTTTTCAGATCTCAAACTATGTGCTGGGAGAACCACTACTCTCTTCAAAGCTGTCAGACAGGGACATTTAAATCTGCAGAGGTTTCTGCTGCCTTTTGTTTGGCTATGCCCTGTCCCCAGCGGTGGAGTCTACAGAGGCAGGCAGGCCTCCTTGAGCTGCAGTGGGCTCCACCCAGTTCGAGCTTCCTGGCCACTTTGTTTACCTACGCAAGCCTCAGCAATGGCGGATGCCCCTCTGGCAGCCTCGCTGCTGCCTTGCAGTTAGATCTCAGACTGCTGTCCTAGCAATGAGGGAGGCTCCATGGGCATGGGACCCTCCGAGCCAGGCGTGGTATATAATCTCCTGGTGTGCTGTTTGTTAAGACCCTTGGTAAAGTGCAGTATTAGAGTGAGAGTGACCCAATTTTCCAGGTGTTGTGTGTCACGGTTTCCCTTGGCTAGGAAAGGGAATTCCCTTCCCCCTTGCACTTCCTGGGTGAGGCAATACCTCACCCTGCTTCGGCTCTCACTTGGTGGGCTGCACCCACTGTCCTGCACCCACTGTCCGACACGCCCCAGTGAGATGAACCCGGTACCTCAGCTGGAAATGCAGATATCACTTGCCTTCTGTGTCACTCATGCTGGGAGCTAGAGGCTGGAGCTATTCCTATTCGGCCATCTTGGAACCTGAATCCTGAGCCTATTTATTCATCCATTTCCCATTCCCTTATGAAGAGAGCATTTAAGTCTCAACCATCTGGTACCTCTTTGAGTTCATGTTTTGTATGATTTCCATGCACACATGTGCATGTAATAAATTTGTTATGCTTTTCTCTCATTAACCTGTTTTTTGTTATAGGGGTATTGGCTATGACCTTTTATAAATGGGGAGAAAAGGAATCACCCCCTTTCTGCCTCTACAATGGCATTGAAGGCTTATATAAGAAGAAAGATCTCAAATCAATAATCTAAGCTTCTACCTGCAAATCCTACAGAGTAAAATAAACCCAAAGCAAACCAAAAGAAGGAAATAATAAGGAGCAGACATCAATGAAATTGAAAACAGAAAAACAATAGAAAAAACAATGAAACCAAAATCAGGTTATTTGAAAAGATCAATGAAAATAATAAATCTCTAGCAACACAGACAAAGAAAAAAAAAAGACACAAATGATCAGTACCAGGAATGAAACAGGGGATGCCAACACAGGCACTGAAGACCTTAAAGGAATAATAAGGAAGCACTTCCAACAACTGTACACATAAATTTGACAATTAAGATGAAATGGGGGGACCTGGCACGGTGACTCTCACCTGTAATCCCAGCACTTTGGGAGGCCGAGGCAGGTGGATCATGTGAGACCAGGAGTTTGAGACCAGCCTGGCCAACGTGGTGAAACCCTGTCTCTACAAAATATACAAAAACTAGCCGGGCATGCTGGTGCATGTCTGCAATTCCAGCTACTCGAGAGGCTGAGGCACAAGGATTGCTTGAACCCAGGAGGTGGAAGTTTCAGTGAGCCAAGATTGCGCTGCTGCACTCCAGCCTGGGCAACAGAGACAGACTATCTCAAAAAAAAAAAAAAAAAGGATGAAATGGATCAATTCCTTGAAAATCACAAACTACTAAAACTACCCAAGATGAATTAGATAGCCTAAATAGCTCTATAATTATTAAAGAAATTGGATTAATGATTTAAGACATTCCACAAAGAAAAGCCCAGGCCCAGAAAATAACAGCAGTTCTACATAATTTCTTTCAGAAAATTGAACTCACCTTATGAGGCCAGCATCACTCTGATACCAAAAACAGACAAAGCTAGTCCAAAAATCAATCAAGCAGTCAATCAGTCAGTCAGTTAATCAAACTACAGACCAATATCCCTAATGAATATAGACTCAGAAATCCTCAACAATATATTATCAGATGGGATTCAGCAACTTATAAAAAGAATAACGCACTATGAGTAAGTGGAGTTTATCCAGTAACATTTCTAGGAGTTCTTCAATATCTGCAACTCTTCAGGATAAAGAATGCCATTCTGACCTTGGCATACAAGGCTTTTTGTGAGCAAGCCCCTGCCTACCACTCCATTGCTGCTGCTCCATCTCTCATTGCTCCTGTTCAAGTTAGGGCAGTATCCAACAACTTGGAGTTACCACTGCCCTCCACACACAGACAATGCTATCCCATCTATCTGTTTTAAACCCCTCTCTGGCCCTATCCCAGACCAGCTCAGCCCAGTGCAGTCTTTGCCTTGATAATTCTCATTTTTCTTTCCTAACTTGGCTTAAATGTCACCTCCTCCAAGTTCCCTTCCCTGACTTTCCAGGCTAGGCCAGATCCCCTTCTTGGGGATCCCACAGTCTCCTGAGGCTTTTCTCTCTCTCAGATCCCTGGTCAAACTGTATTGGGATTGTCTGTCACTTGTTTGCCTTACCTATCTCTTTAACCCAGGGCCAATACAGAGTAGGTTTCTAGCACTGAGTACTTAAACAGCTGGGAGGCGAGGGATCCCTTCTATAATTGTAGAGGGGGAAGATGGTTAAACAAGGGGAACCACTGGAGTCCCCTCAAAGACAAAGGGGCCAGTGACAGACAGACACCTGGAAATCCTCCTCTATTCCAGGAGGCTGTTTGGGGGGTTATCTGAGCCTCATCTCTCCAACTGTGCCCTGGTTGTATGCTGCCCTTGCATCTGTGTGGAGGCAGCAAAAAGCCTAGCGTCAAGACTCCAGATGACTCTCTGTTATCTGTTTTAAGTAAGTGTGTGTGTGTGCGTGGGCGGGGGTGGGGGGTGGTTGTATTAGTCCGTTCTTATGCTGCTAATAAAGACATACCTGAGACTGGGTAATTTATAAAGGAAAAAGGTTTTAATGGACTCACAGTTCCACATGACTGGGGAGGCCTCACAATCATGTTGGAAGGCAAATGAGGAGCAAAGTCATGTCTTACATAGTGGCAGGCAAGAGAGAGCTTGTGCGAGGGAACTCCCATTTATAAAACCATCAGATCTTGTGAGACTTATTCACTACCATGAGAACAGTATGGGGGAAACTGCTTCCATGATTCAATTATCTCCACCTGGCTCCGCCCTTGACATGTGAGTATAATTACAATTGATTCAAGGTGAGATTTGGGTGGGGATGCAGACAAACCATATGGGGGGTTGCTGGTCTGGGGGTGGTCAAAAGAGAGTAGAAGTGCAAGCCACTCAGCAAAACTAGGGGATTCTAACAGTGATTCTCAACTGGGTTATTTTGCCCCCGAGGGACATTTGGCAAAATCTGGGGGCAATTTTAATTATTGTGACTAGGAGAGGGTTGTGCTACTAGTATCTAGTGGGTAGAGGGCTAGGGATGCTGCTAAACATCCTATAATGAATATTCATATTGTGGGGACAGCCTCTTAGATAAATGAAAACCTGGCACTGAAAAAATGATGAAAAAGAAGAACATTAAGTTAACTGTAATTGACTCAGGGTTGTGGGAATATGGATGTATATATACACACACACATATATATGTAAATGTGTACATATATATGTACATATATATGTAAATACACATGGATGTATATATACACATATGTATATATATACATATGTAAATGTGTGTATATATGAATATAATACAGTACAGTAAAATGTACATATACATATGTAAATGTGTGTGTATATATGAATATAATATAGTACAGTAAAATGTACATCTTGTGTTCTGTGATTTTGGGAAGGTTTAAGGAAACTAGGGGTTGCTGTAGATTGGATGCTATCAGGAAGCAGGGTCAATTTTATGACTAGGTATTTCAATAAATCTTATCTAGAGAGAGGGCAAGCTAGTGAGGCTAAAGCTGTAATTGGCAGAAAAGCAATCCTCCACAACAAAGAATTATCCCCCCCAAAATAATAACGCTGAAGTTGAGAAACCATGGATTAGTGAGGAGTGAAGAATGCGGCCCTAAATGCCCCGAATGGTGAAGAGATGTGCAATGGTCTGAATGTGTCCCCCAAAATTTATGCATGGAAACTTAATCCCCAATGTGATAATATTATGAGGTGGGGTCTTTAGGAGGTGAATGGGATTAGGGACTTTATAAAAGATGTTGAAGGGTCTGGGTGGGTGTGGTGGCTCAGACCTCTAATTCTAGCGCTTTGGGAGTGCGAGGCAGGAGGATCACTTGAGGCCAGAAATTCAAGACCAGCCTGGGCAACATAGTGAGACACCATTTCTACAAAATTTAAAATAAAGCAAAGTAGTCATACATGGTGGTTCTTGCCTATAGTTCCAGCTACTTGGGAGGGCTGAGTTGTGAGGATTGCTCGAGCCCAGGATGCAGTGAGCTATGATCACACCACACTCAAGGCTGAGTGACAAGGTGAGACCCCATATTTAAAAATAAAAAAAAACTTTAAGGGAGAGCCCTAGCTGCCTTTTGCCCCTTTTACCCTTCTGCCATGTGAGGACACGGTGTTTGCCTTTTCCACGTTGTGAGGACACCATGGGAAGATGCCCTTACAAGACACCATGCTGGTGTCATAATCTTGGACTTACCAGACTCCAGAACTGTGAGAAAATACATTTCTCTTCTTTATAAATTACCAGGTCTCAAGTATTTTGTTATAGCAGCACAAATAGACTGAGACAAGATGGCAAATTACTTTGCTGAAATGGCTGGAGTAACTGTATTGACTCAGTGTGACTTTGCCCCATGAATCAACTGGAGACCCCTGATGCTATGTGATGGGTAGTTGGCCTTGCTGATTCAAAATAATTTAGTAGGTAAAGGGCCCCTGCAATAGTAAGAAGTCTGATTTATAGACTTTTTGTTTTCAAGTAAAACAGTAACCTCAACTAACACCTAACAGGATGTAACTAAGTTTAGGTTCCCTTGACCTTTGTTAATGAATAAAGTAATTAGCACATAATTAGCATGCAAATTGATTCTAGCATGCAAATGGATTCTACTTTTAAACTAGCTGAACTGTCTCACAGCCACTTTTATTCAGATGATTAATTTTAATAGCTTGCTCTTCATTTTTTATAGTTGGGGCAAAGGTAAACCTCAGTTTGCCTGTTATAGTACTCATCAAGTATTGTGAGTTACGGCTCTTTCAATTAATGAGACTTCACTCTGTTGTTTTTTTTCAACTTTTATTTTAGATTCAAGGGGTACATGTGGAGGTTTGTTACAAAGGTATATTGTAAGATGCTGAGGTTTGGAGTACAATTGAACCTGTCACCCAGATAGTGAGCATAGTACCCAACATGTAGTTTTTTCAACCCTTACCCACCTCCCTTCCCCCCTGCTTTTATTCCCCAGTGTCTGTTGTTCCTATCTTTAGGTCCATGTGTACCCAGTGCTTAGCCCCCACTTATAAGTGAGAATATGTGGTATTTGGTTTTCTATTTCTGTGTTGGTTTGCTTAGGATAATGGCCTCCATCTCCATCTATGTTGCTGCAAAGGACAGGATTTCATCCTTTTTATGGCTGCACAGTATTCTGTAGTGTATATGTACCACATTTTCTTTATCCAATCCGCCATTGATGGGAACCTGGGTTGATCCCTTGTCTTTGCTAATGACTTCATTCTGTTTTTCAGAAGTCAAACCAAGGCTCCATTGTAATGTTAAATGAAGGGTTTAAAACTAAGACCAAATCATGTAGAAAAAAAATATGCATGTGTGAAATACATTTATGTATTCATCTATCTATCTATCTACCTATCTATCTATCTATCTATCTATCTATCTATCTATCTATCTATCTATCCATCCATCCTATCTGTCTATCACGCACACATACTCCATACTCTCCAGCAGCAAGGAATAATACACACTATGCGAAACCATGGCCATCTCAAGAAGAGAGTGTTAGAAAGCACTTATAGGACTTGGGCTTGTGTTCTGTGATTTTGGGAGGATTTAAGGAAGCTGGGGTTGGCTCTAGATTGGATGCTGTCAGGAAGCGGGGCCAATTCTGTGACTAGGTATTCTTATCTAGAGAGTATCTAGAGAGAGGGCAAGCTAGTGAGGCTAAAGCTGCAATTGGCAAAGAAGCAGCAAAGAAGCAGCAATCACTCTTATTAGCCAGGAGAGGGGGACATTTGATTCTTTATGTGATTTGGACAATGTTCATGTTTAGTCTTTGTTAAGACATAATTATGGTGTGGTCTGGTTTTTCCCTTGGTTGATCATTGTCACAGAGTGGCCTTGTCTGATGTTGCTGTTCTGTGAGATTGTTCATGCTCAACAGAAGATCACCATGGCCCAGCTGTAAGTGCAAGGACAGCTACCACCAACACCAAGACCTAGCTGATGGTACCAGGCCAGCTCCTGGATGCCAGGGGACACCTCTCTTTCTTGATGTACATATTACTGTACTATATTATATTAATGTGTGTACACACAGAGATTATATATATATATATGTGTGTGTGTGTGTGTATATATATATATGTGTGTGTGTGTGTATATATATATCTCCATATTCCCATAACCCAGAGTCAACTACAATTAACTTAATGTTCTTCTTTCTTGTCATTTTTTCACTACCAGGTTTCATTTATTGGTTTTCTTTGCATCAAGACTTTAAGCCTGTTGTTTGGCTACCTTAGGGGACACTGGTTTTCCCTTCTGAAACATTCACAAAGTTAGTATATTCAACTTCACTCCTTCCCCAACATCATTCTTCAGTTCTCCCCACATTCTATTATGGTCTTTCTCCCTGCTAACTTATTTATCTCTCTTTATCTCCACATCCATCAGAAGCTTCTATCCTACTTGGGATTCACTTGGAATTCACTGTGAAGCCACCATGGCATGCGGTCTCTCCTGGAGAGGTTTGCATGTCGACAGCTTAGAGGACCTAGTGGGTCCCTACCCGACATGGGAGAAAAGAGGGCTAGGCTAAAGGAAGGCTGCAAGTTCAGGTATAGCAAATGGGGGGAGGGGTAGACACTCTGAAATTACACTGTGCAGATTTTAGGCCTCCTCGGTTTTCAGGTGGGGTCGGGGGTGCCCAACTCGATGGAACAGAAGATTTGAATCCAAACACGTGACCAAATTGGGGTTCTGATCATCCTCTGGCTCTTTATCTGATCTTCATCTTACTCCCTGTCACCAGGGAAATGGGAGCCTAACAGCCATGTGTGAGCAAGTTCTGACTGACTCCTAAGGAAGGAGAGGGCATCCGGAGAAGAGGCCTTTGGACGCTTCTTCAGGAAGGCCTTTCCTGACTCCTCTATCAGATGAAGTCCTCCCTATTATGGTCTCCTTCAAAGTAGACATCTGGGACAAGACTAGACCTGGGTTCTTAATCTGACTCTGCCAAACTTTTCGACCTATCTGAAGTGGTTTCTACATCTTTTAAAAGGTGCTAACAGTACTACTTTCTTTGTAAGATTTGTTGTGAAAATTAGAGAAAATGCATGCATAGTTTCTGGCACATAGTAGGTACCTGAAACATGGTAGCTCATGTCATCTTTCTCTTTCTACTCCTCCTCCTCATCATGGGCCTGCTTGCTCTGCCCTACTGAACTGAGCTCTCAGCAATGAATAAGAAGGGTGAAGGATGCGCCCTGACATGATAAGTTGTCCACACAGGCCCTGGCAGACTTATACAGGAAAGAGAAGACTTCTCCCTCTTCTTACCCATATTCCCTGTTCCCTTCTTCTCTCCCCTGAGAGATGTTGTAGTCTCCCCCTGTGAAAATCTACTCTTAGGTAAGATTAGGAATGTAACAGGGAGTCTGGCCTTAAGCTAAAGGACAGAAAATCTATGGGGAAACTATTATATAGTTATATATATTATTCCTATATATTACTATATATCTAAAATTATTCTATATATCTAAAAGTAGTCTATTTCTTTTAAAAGATGAGTTTTGGTCAGGAGGGAGTTATTAAAGAAGTAACATGTCCGTAGTAGGACACAGTTATTTCCACTGACATGCCATTAAGGGGGCTCCCAATGCTGAAGTTTCCCTGACATTTACTCCTCAGACTTTCAGTTAAAGAGTTAATAACCTGTGAACACATTAATAAATGCAGGCTGGTCTTTCAAAGACTTTTAAGGTATTCCTTCTGTAACCTCAACTTCTAATTTGCCTAAGTACTCTTAGTTTTTTCTTTAAAATGTCCTTATGGTTTCCCTTACTCTCTCCGTTCTTTTCCCACCCCCTTTATTTAACACAATATGAGTCTCCCAGACTCATGAATGTCACCCTAGGCACAGGTTCGTTTATTTCCCTGTCCACAGGGCTGAATTGGAGGCTTCCTGAAAACAGGGGGCAGTACCTGGTTTTAATAGTAGCTTCATTTTGTTGAACGCTTTCTTTTATTTTCCTCTTTTTTTTTTTTTTTTTCTTTGAGACGGGGTCTCACTCTGTCACCCAGGCTAGAGTGCAGTGGCGTGATCACATTCACTTAATTCCCTTCACCTGGTAGGAATACCACTTATCTGATAGCCACTAATCCGTTCTCCATCTCTATAGTTCTATCACTTCAAAAATGTTATATAAATGGAATCATATAGTATGCAATCTCCGGAGGTCAGCTTTTTTTTTTTTTTTTCTTTTTTTACGGAGTCTCGCTCTGTCGCCCAGTTGCCCAGGCTGGAGTGCAGTGGCATGATCTCAGCTCACCACAACCTCCACCTCCCAGGTTCAAGCGATTCTCCTGCCTCAGCCTCTGGAGTAGCTGGGACTACTGTGTGTGTCACCATGCCCAGCTAATTTTTTGTATCTTCAGTAGAGACGGGGTTTCACTGTGTTAGCCAGGATGGTCTGGGTCTCCTGACCCTGTGATCTGCCCATCTCAGCCTCCCAATGTGCTGGGATTACAGGTGCAAGCCACTGCGCCCAGCCCGAAGGTCAGCTTTTTTCACTCAGCATAATGCCTGTGACATCCAATCAAGTCTTTACCAAGCCCTTGGTTTTGAAGATTTTCTCCTATGTGTCCTCAGCCCTTGGTTTTGAAGATTTTCTCCTATGTGTCCTTAGCCCCACTCTAGAGAATGGGAATGAAGGCTCCCTTCATTGAAGCTCCATAGGCAATCCATCACAATGTCCTGTTGATTCCGTTTCCTAAATCTATCCGGACTCTGTCCATTGCTCTCCATCTCTACCATGCCACACTAATCAAAGCTCCTGTCATAATCTCCCACCTGGATGACTGTGGCAGCCTTCCAGCTGTCTCTGCACTTTGACTATAGCTGCCCTCCCCCCCGCCGCAGTGCAAACTTGATTTGGCCTCCTGCCCAAAGCCCTTCAGTGGCTCCCCAAATTTCTTATGATTAAACCCAAATCCTTATCAAGGCATGTGAGGCTCTGCCTGTCTGGTCCCTCCTTGCCTATTTCCCAGAACTCATCTTGAGCCTCTCTTCCTACCTCACTCAGTCTCAACCTGTGTGTTCTTTCAAAGTACCACACTGTCTGGCTTCTGGGATTCCACATTCCTCCACATGTTTATAAGACAACACTTCTTCCTCTCTTACCTCCTCACCTGGCCAAATGCCGCTTATCCCTCAGGCCTCAGCTGCAGAAGTCACCTCCTTAGGAACACCTTCCCTGACTCCTCCATTGAATGAGATTCTCCCTATTATAGTCTCTTTATTATATAAAGCACTTAGCACAATTGTTATTAATTATTCATGCAATTAATTAATCTCTGTCTCTCCCATGGGCTAGACTGTAAGCTCCCAGAGAGGCCATGGCTATCTAGTTCACCCCTGAATCTCCAGACTCTAGAGAAGTATCAGCTCTTTGTGGATGTTTAGTAGATTCTTCTTGAACACATGAATGAAGGAAAGTAAAGCCGACTGGTCCTAAGTTACTGTGCCTTTAAGACAGGGAGGAACTTTTTGGAGCTATAGGGAGTAAGCCAATACTAAATGACACACTGACCGAACAGCTGGATGTTCAGGAGCCTCATTGCAAGGCCCTTTCTCCTTCCCTGCTCAAACCTCCCTGTATGCTGGTGAGAGGCCTTGCAAGGGGGAAGGTTTCTACGAGGTGCTAGGGACCCATTTTTGAGTCTTGTATGTCTGCAAAATGTTGGCAGGTTCTTCAGGATGCTGTTCGATTTCAGGTTTGGCAGCGCTTGCTGGAAAGCATCTGTGGATCTTTAAGGGGTAACTCTTAAAGTGTGACTTCATGGTAATGAGAGGTCTCTTTTAACACCCTATCTAAAGGAGCTCCACCCCCTCCCCACTCCCTTCCTTTGTCTTTTCCCCCATTAGGCTGTAAGCTCCAGAAGGGCACCGCTGTATCTCCAGTGCCCAGCACATAATAAGCACTCCATGAGTACTTATTCAGTGAAGGAATGGTTAATGTGTGAATGAATGCATGAGCAAATGAATGGTTAGGCCAGTTGCCAAAGGTCTCACAAGATGACTGGAAGCCAAAACTGACTGGCCTGAGCATATGCTCTTTTCTTCATACCTCTTGCCTCATGTCTCCCCTGGGAGTTCTGCTCCTTCATTCTAGATTGAGGGCAATAGGAGGGCAGAAACAGTGGCCCCTGGGACACAGCATGGGGCCAGACACAGGACAGGCACTCAGTAAGGGATTGCTGAATAGATTGCTGACTGAAAAGCTGGATGCTCAGGAGCCCTCACTGCAACCTTAAATCCCGCTCCTCTGCCATTCATCTCGTCCTGGCCTCAGCACTCCTTTCTGCTTTCCAAGTTGGCAACCTACAAATGGATGAACTAATCCAAGCAAATGGCTTCTGACACTTCCCCTCCCAAGCAGCATTTGCATTTTCACATTTCCCTTTCAGTTTCATCCTGGAGCTTTGATGGAGGCAGCAGTGAAGAAATAGGGCCCCTGGGAAAAGTATCCAGACCCTGGCCAGGGCATGGGGAGGGGAGCTGCTACCTTCTCCTTAGCCTGCCTTCCAGGGAGGTCCTGACTTGGTTCTTTTTAGTTCCTGGGGAGCCTCTTTAGGACATTCTGGGCCTTCAGGGACAGATGAGAAGTGAGCTTCCCTGCCCACCCCACCCCCAGCTGTCATTGCCGAGGAGAAGTTGGAAGAAGTGCCTGGGAAGGCTCTGGAGAGCCATCTGTGAGAGGCACCGCCTGCTCAGGAGAAACCCAAACCCCAGACTGATTTCTCTGCCTTTAAGTAGGTCACTGAAAGCTCAGAGCTTGGAAGGAGGGAAGCTGTCTCAGGCAGCATCCCAACACTGCCAGGCCTGCAGCAATAGCAGCTTCTTTAGATGGGAGGTTGTGTGGAGGGGCCTGCGAAGGCCTAGCCACAATTCTCTGGGGAGAGGCTCCGAGTTGGGGTGGGGAAGGCCTGCATTTTCTTTGCCTTAGCTTTTCTATTTGGTAACCATCTGTGCTGTGGAAAATATCTGGCCCATGACACAGCCCCAGCTGTGTCACTGATTCATTTGGTGTGTGAACCTTGGACAAGTCACAGTCCTGTTTAGCTTCAGTGTTTGCAAATTGTAGAATAGGGATGATCTATGCTATGCCTGCCTCAGGAGGATGGTGAGGAGCAAAGGAGATAATGGGTAGGAAAGTTCTTGGTCAAAGTGAGAAGCTTTTTCTTCTAGCCATTACCTCTCTGGTTCCCCAAAATGGCAGCTGGCCAGTTCCATGGGCTCTGACTCTCCTTCCCTTGATGTCTGTGAGTAAAGCTTTGCCCAGGGCAGGGCACTGTCTATCTGGGATGCTATGAAAGGCTCTTCAAATTCTCACCACTAGGAGCTGAACCACTTTAATCTGTTAGAGCCAAACCCTTGCTTTAAGCATTCTGCAATTATCAGCATTAACCAGCACTTATGAAACACCTCCTAGAGCAGAGACTTAAGCTAAGCCATGGGGATACAAGAAGACCTAGGACATGATCCCTTCCTTCAGCTGAATTAATGAGGACAGGAAAGGAGGAAGAGAGGGAAGAAGGCCTTCTTTTTGTATACTGTTTTATAATTTACCAAGATTTACCAAGTGTTTTCACTTAATCCTCAAAGACTTTTTATTTATTTTATTTTATTTCTTTTACAGATGATGAAGTAGAATTTCAGAGAGGCTAAGCAGTTTGCCCAGTGTCGCAAAGCATATTAAGACCAAGCCTCAATGTATCTTGATTTTAATTTAAAGGTAGTTTTTTCTGCAAAATGTTGGCCTTCTACAATTTCCAGAAAGCCCTGTTGAGATGTAAGTGAGAGGTGGGATAATATCAATGCCTTTACTACCCACTGACACCTCAGCAAGAATTATCATAGCAGAGTTCAAGAGAAGAGGATAAACAGAAAGGCCATTTCTTTATAAATTAAACTTTTATTTTGAGATAGATTCATATGCAGTTGTAAGAAATAATACGGAAAGATTCCACGTACTCTTTACCCAGTTTTCCCCAATGATAAAATCATGCAAAACTATAGTACATTATGATAAGTAGGATATTGACATTAATGCAATCAACATGCAGAACATCCCATCACTACAAGGATCTCTCATGTTGCCCTTTTATAACTACACTTCCTTCCCTCCCACACCAATCCCCTCCTTAACCTCTGCCAACTACTAATCTGTTCTCCATTTCTGAATATCTTTTTAATTTTTAATTTTTGTGGGTATATAGTAGGTGTAATAATTTTGTCATTTCAAGAATGTTACAAAACTAGAATCATACAGTATGTAACCTTTTGGAATTGGCCTTTTCCACACAACATAACTCCATGGAAATTCATCCAGGTTGTTGCACGTATCCATAAATTTTATTTTATTTTTAAATTGCTGAGTAGTAGTCTATGGTATGGACGTGTCACAGTTTGCTTAACCATTCACCAGTTTGAGACCATCTGGGCTGATTTCAGTTTTTGTTACTGGTAGAGGGTCTTGACTGCAAGTTGTCCAGGTTCTTGGCATTTTGAACAAAAACTTGGACAAAACACACAGCAAAGCAAGGAAAGAAAGAAGCAATGAAAGCAGAGATTTATTGAAAATGAAAGTACACCCCTCAGGGCCAGGCATGGTGGCTCACACTTGTAATCCCAGGACTTTTGGAGGCGGAGGCGGGTGGATCACCTGAGGTCAGGAGTTTGAGACCAGCCTGGCCAACATGGCTAAACTCCATCTCTACTAAAAACAAAAAACTAAAAACAAAACAAACAAAAAAACATAAAAATTGGCTGGGCATGGTGGCAGGTGCCTGTAATCGCAGCTATTTGGGAGGCTGAGGCAGGAGAATCACTTGAACCTGGGAGGCAGAGGTTGCAGTGAGCCGAGATAATGCCATTGCATTCCAGCCTGGGTGACAAGAGCAAAACTCTGTCTAAAAACACACACAAACACACACACACACACACACACACACACACACACACACACACACAAATAACCACACACACACACAAAGAAAGAAAGAAAGTACACTCCATAGTGTGGGAGCTGTGGAGCAGTGACTCAAGGGCCCCAGATATAGAATCTTCCCAGGTCCAAATACCCTCTAAAGGTTTCTCATTGGCCACTTGATGTTTACCTCATGTAAATGAAGTGGTGGTCCGCAATCAGTCTGATTGATTGCCAAAAGCTTTCCTCAACCAATCAGAGGCTGAAGTGAAGTTACGAAGGTCACACTCCTATGCAAACATCTGATTAATTGTGGAAAGCAACCAATCAGAGGCTAAAGAGAAGTTACAAAGTTGCGCTTCTATTTAAACAAAGACTTGGCCGCACAAAGCAACCAATCAGAGGCTAAAGTGAAGTTACAAAGTTGCACTTCTATGCAAACAAAGACTTGGTCGCAAAAAGCAAACAATCAGAGATACTTTCAATTTCCCATCTGCTGGTGGGAGTTTGCAAAGGGAGTAGCCTCTGGTCCTTTTTACTTAGGTATGGAAAGTTAGGGCTTTCCTTTCAATTTTGTTACAGGAATTCAGCGTGAAATGGCCTTAGGTTCCCCACCTCCAGACCTTATTCTCCTGTCTCATTCTGAGCTATTATGAATAAAGTTGCTATGAACATTAGTGTGCAGGTTTGTATGTGAACATAAGTTTTCATTTCTCTGGGAGAGATGTCCAAGAAGTGTAATTGCTGGATCATATAGTAGTTGTATGATATAGGAAGAATGTTGAACTTTTTAAAGATGTGGCCTACATGGAGCTGCCCAGACCGCCTTGGGGAGGATGGTGACCCTCGAGGCTCATGGCTGACAACAAGATGGCTACATGCTTGAGCTAGGAGAGGAGGAGCCGCAGCAGCAGAGGCGGAGACTCTGGCGCGGCTCTCTCCTCCCACTTAGCCTGAGACAGGGGCGGCCAGGTAGTCCAGGGGGATTGGAGGGGAGTTTGCTGCCTGAGAGTGGGAATTTTCTTCACCAAACGTGGAGACTGTTCAGTCACCAAGAGCACAAAGTTATTATCGTGGGGCTGGATAACGCAGGGAAAACTATCATTCTTTTCAAACTTTCTGTGAGTGAAGTCGTACATAACTCCCACACAACAGGAAGTAATGGAAAGGAGATAGTGATTAATAATACACGTTTCTTACTGTGGAATATTGGTGGTCAAGAGTCTCTTCTTTCTTTCTGGAATGTTTACTATACTAACACGGAGTTTGTAATAGTTGTGTGGACGGTACAGACAGGATTTCTGTAACTAGAGAAGAACTCTATAAAATGTTAGCACATGAGGACTTAAGAAAAACTGGATTGCTGATTGTTGCTAACTAACAAGATGTTAAAGAATGCATGACTATAGAGGAAAACTCCCAGTTTTTTGAAGCTAACTTCTGTTAAAGGTAGGATTTGAATGGATGATGTCACCATTTAAGATCAAATGATTTTTGCTGACGTCTTCTCATAGACTTGGTATGTACGAAGTGCTGACCTTTATGAAAGCTGCAAAAATTAATGGTTTAAATACATTTAATAATAAACCAATGTAAGCTTTTTCTATAAGAAGAAAAATTAAGACCACTTACTTGAAAGCAGATGAAGTCTCACCTTCCAATTTGCTTTCTCATTAGTTCCCTCAAAAGTAAGTTATTAAAGCTGTGATTGACATTTTTCTCATAATAAATCCTCTCAGGATATTGTGTAGCCTGTGGTAAATACAAAGGGAGAGGAAGACATTTTGAATTTTAAGAGCTTTATTGTCAGCATAGCCTTCTTTAATTGAATGTTGTTCTCTTCTTGTTCTATTAAGTCAAAATACAAATCAGCACAGATAGCGTTTCCAATATTTTAAAATGTAATGCTACTTATGAAAAGCATTTTGCTCATTATCACTGGTCATTAGAGAAATGCAAATCAAAACCACAATGAGATACCATCTCACGCCAGTTAGAATGGCAGTCATTAAAATGTCAGGAAACAACAGATGCTGGAGGGGATGTGGAGAAATAGGAACACTTTTACACTGTTGGTGGGAGAGTAAATTAGTTCAACCATTGTGGAAGATAGTGTGGCGATTCCTCAAGGATCTAGAACTAGAAATACCATTTGACCCAGCCATCCCATTACTGGGTATATACCCAAAGGATTATAAATCTTGCTACTGTAAAGATATATGCACACTTATGTTTATCGTGGCACTATTCACAATAGCAAAGACTTGGAACCAACCCAAATGTCCATCAATGACAGACTGGATTAAGAAGATGTGGCACATATACACCATGGAATACTATGCAGCCATATAAAACGATGAGTTCATGTCCTTTGTAGCAACATGGATGAAGCTGGAAACCATCATTCTCAGCAAACTAACACAGGAACAGAAAACCAAACACTGCATGTTCTCACTCATAAGTGGGAGTTGAACATTGAGAACACATGGACACAGGGAGGGGAACATCACACATCAGGGCCTGTCAGGGGGTGGGGGGGTTAGGGGAGGGAGAGCATTAGGAGAAATACCTAATGTAGGTGATGGGTTGATGGGTGCAGTAAACCACCATGGCAAATGTATACCTATGTAACAAAACTGCACGTTCTGCACATGTACCCCAGAACTTAAAGTATAATAATTTAAAAAAAGAAAAAAGTATTTTGCATACAATTGCATATGTATTGTGTATATATCTCAAATTCAAGTTAATGACTTTGTTTTATGTTTTAAAGAAGAAAAGAACATAAAAATTAATAATACCCTTAGTTAAAACCATAATGGGACAAGTACTGGCACTGGTGTTATGTGACATTTTGTATTTTTCTGCTATGTTCCTACATTGTACTAACCACCTCCTTAAATCATTGACCTGCTGTTAAAACAAAAAAAGAAAAAGCTTAACATTGTGTAACTATTTTTTTTTTGTTGATCAATCTTTCACATAGAAATATGTAATTCAACTGAGTGGAATATCTATTAAAGTCTCAGCTCAGTATTAATGGGCAGAATTGCACAATGAGCAATTACTAGATTATTCCTTTTATTGGTGTTTGTTGCATCTAAATTACTGAATAAATTATTAATTCCTTAATCAACCTTAAATTATGATTAAAATTATCAAGTGAATTCCTCTCAGTAGTTGAAAACTGTTGTGTGAAACTTGTCTGTCCAGAGAAGTAATACTCTATAAATATTATTAAATAACTTAGATACAGTCTTTTTAAGTATTAAATTGTATGTCATACACTTAATGTATGTAAAACAGTTAATGGTATGTCATGCAGTTAATTGTACATCAAGCAGTTGAGAGTAAAAGTAAGGCATATTTTCCAACAAACATCAATAATTTCTTATTTTGCAAATTTCTTATCTTTGAACTTGGAAAAGTTCGAGAGTTTTTGATTCTATAAGCTTTACTTGTATCTTCTTCCACTACATAAATGCATTGTTTGACAATTATAAAATACAAATGTTTTCTAAATACTTTTGAGAATTTGATTTAAAAATTGATTGACACAATATATTATTTGTATTAAAAAGTAACTTGACCCAAATACTTTTATGTTTGCTTAGGATTTTTTTTAATATCTAAAAGTTGAAGATATTTTTGTCACAACTGTAAACAAACTTACCCTAAATGTCCTAAAACCCATTCTTGAGTTCTCTATTTGCATATCGATCATGCCCTGAGAATCTGAAGGTTAATCCAAACTGGTTTTAAAATATTCAAGAAAAAAACTTTTAATACCAGTCTTTTAAATTTCATGACAATTTTGGTGAGGAATAATGATATATACTATAAGTACATACATTAACAAAACTTTTAAAGTTCCTTTCTATAAAATATAAAATACTCAATATCTAAATCCAAGTCAGGCAGGGCAGATCAGTGTTTAACATTGGATGTTTTGTGTTTCATGTTATTATTACAGTGTTCAAAATGCAAGTATAACATTTGTTCAGGCATGGTGACTCACACCTGTAATCCCAGCACTTTGGGAGGCTGAGGCAGGAGGATTTCTTGAGGCCACAGGTTTGAAACCATCCTGGGCAACATAGCAAGACCCTATCTCTATAGAAAAAAATGCAAGTATAAGATTTAATATTTGTCAACATGCTTTTACAAAGTAAATCTGAAATTACTAAACTTTCTCCATATGGTCTCATACTTTTTCAAATCACTGTGAGGAACTACTTGTATATTAAAAATTCCCTTAAACTCTCCCCTCCCCCAAAAAAGCACAAATGGCCAAGCTGTTTTCCAGAGTGGCTGTATCATTTGACATCCCCACCAGCAATGTATGAATGGTCCAATTCCTCCAAATCCTCACCAGCATTTGTGTTGTCACTATTTTTTTTTTTTCATTTTAACCTTTCTGATAGGTATCTCATTGTGGTTTTATTTGTTATTTCCCTAATGGCTAGCAATATTGAACTCATTTTCATATACTAATTTGCCATCTGTATATGTGTATATGTTCATGTCATTTGGTCGTCTTCTAATTGGATTTTTTTCTACTGTTAAGTTTGAGAATTCTTTATATATTCTAGATACTAGTCCTTTATTGGCTATTTTCTCCTAGTCTTTTCATCCTCTTAACAGGGTCTTTCACAGAGAAAAAGGTTTTATTTTGATAAAGTCCAACTTATCAATTTTTCCTTTCATGGATTGTGCTTTTGGTGTCACATCCAAGAACTTTTGCCTACACCTGGATCCTGAAAATTTTCTCCTATGTTTTTTCCTAAAAGTCTTCTAGTTTTACATGTTGTATTTAAATCCATCATCCATTTTGCGTTATTTTATCTTTTTTGGCCTATTGATGCCCATTTGTTCCAACACTGTTTGTTGAAAAGGCCATCTTTTCTACATTGAATTTCTTTTGCACCTTTGTCAACAATCGATTGGGCATATTTGTGTGGGTCTAGTTCTGGCTTCTCTATTTTATTCATTAATCAAAGTGTCCACTCCCCTGCTAATACCACATTGTATTGATTACTGTAGCTATGTAGTGAGTCCTGAAATCAGATAGAATGATTCCTCCCAGTTTGTCCTTTATTGAAATTGTTTTGTCTATTCTAGTTCCTCTGGCTCTTCATATACATTTTGAATAAGCTCAATGGGATTCTGCATTAAATGTATACATAATTTGGGGGAGAATTGACATCTTTAACTATGCTGAATCTTCCAATCCATGAACACCTGTATTTCTCTCCATTTATTGAGCTCTTTGATTTCTTTCATCAGCATTTTTGTAGTTTTCAGCAAGGAAGTTCTGTACATGTTTTGTTAGCTTTGTTTTAGTATTTTCAGTTTTTGCAAGATTGTAAAGAGTATTGTATTTTTAATTTTTGTATCCATGCATTCATTGCCAATATACAGAAATATAATTGAATTTTCTCTGTTGATCTTATATTCTGTGGCCTTGCTGAACTCTCTTATTAGTTCTAGGAGAATTTTTGCAGTTTGCTTGGGAATTTTTATGTAGATAGTCACGCTATTTGCAAATGGGCACAGCTTTATTTCTTCCTTATACATCGGTCTGCATTCTCATGTGGCTTCCATTGACACCACGGTATGGGGAGACCTTATTACTGCTGAGCTGCAGTAAAATTCCTCATTTTCCACCAGGACTCCTCAGGTGGGAGGTATGAGGTGAGAAGTGAGAGGTAGGAGCACCTCTTATATAGCTTGATGAGGGTGGAAGTCTAGGCACCCCTCTAGGCCTCTGCTGGCATGGGTGGGGTTAAAGCCACAGTTCTTCTGTTGTGTTTGGCTGGAATAGGGCAAGTAGAGCAGTTTTTTTTTCAAATTGTGTTATAGTCTCCCCCTTTTCTTGTCTTTTGGCGAGAGAGAGAGAGAGAGAAAGCGGGCTTTTCATAGGGCTTGTTTTATTTATTTATTTATTTGGATGGCATCCCTTGTCCTTTCTCAGTTGTTGGCTTCTTTAGCCCAAAGTCTGAGATATATGAGGCACAAAGAAAACCCAGGGACCCCGTGGTGATGAGGAGGAAGACCTCTGCCAGTCCTCTGAGGAGCAGGCTCAAGAGCCTGAGCACCCGCATCTGCCACGGCCACCCACATGCCTGTTGCAGAACACCATCAACGAGCAGGGCTCTCCCAATGCCTGGAGCAGCAGCTCCCCCAGCTAGAGCAGGCCCTGCCAGCACCCAAGAACTTGGCAAAGCAACCAGAGTAGGGGAGAACCACAAAAGAAGCATAAAATGACTTTCACAGAAAGCGGTCCAGCCACTTGGTTCCTTCTTTTTTTTTTTTTTTTTTTCCAAGATGGGGTTTCACTCTTGTTGCCCAGGCTGGAGTGCAATAGTGCGATCTCGGTTCACTGCAACCTCTGCCTCCTGGGTTCAAGCAAGTCTCCTGTCTCAGCTTCCCGAGTAGCTGGGATTACAGGCGCCCACCACTATACCTGGCTAATTTTTGGTATTTTTAAGTAGAGACTGGATTTCACCATGTTGGCCAGGCTGGTCTCAAAGGTTCGGGTTTTTTTGTTTTTGTTTTTGTTTTTGTTTTCCCCTTCTCTCCTGCATTTTCCTCCATCTCCAGGTACAGTTCGGAATGTGAATGCCTCTCCCCCTACAAAGGCACAGTGTTGTGGAGGGCTGAGAAGTTGGTTCTGTGACTTACTCCTCATAACTCATCAGCATCCCCTTTTTTCTGCCTTTAAAGTCCTATCTCACCTATCTGTTTGGGTCAGAGAGACGTTTTCAAAGCCCCAAAGGAAAGAGGCTGGGACTGTGCCCTGAGATGATTCTTGGTGATGGAGTGGATTTGTGCTCTGAGTTTAGTTTAAGAGAATGTTGTTGCGTCTCAGTCCAGGAGAGGCAGCTTATCTTGGCCCTAGGTGAAGAAGGAAGCCCACAGAGGCCCGGGGTTTGTCACCTGTGGCTGACAGTGTCTGCAGAGCCAGCATCGAGCTAATCCTGTGTGTGGGAGGATGAGAGCTGCTGGGCAGTTGTATAAGTTGATAGGGGCTTGTTGATCTGTGAAATTCAGCATGACCAGATCGATATGCACCCCGTGCATCCCTGAGGGGCCCCTTCCCAGCGGGCTCTGGCTGGCTGCGGGCTGGTTCTGGTGTGAAAGATTATACAGCCTTTTCTTTTTTTTTTTTTTTTCTTTTTTTTTTTTTTTTTCTTTTAAAAACAAACAACAGCTGAAAACAAGACCTTCACCAGTGAGCAAGTAATGACACTTGTGGCTCTTTCCCAGAGAGCCTGGCTGCAGTTGAGCTGGAAGGAGATGTCTTGTGTGAACGCTGGGGTGGAGGCTGTCTTGGAACCTCTAGTGAGCAGGAGGCCCTGAACCGCGGCGGTGGATAGAGGTGCAGCTTTCTGCGTCTCTGCCTTTTGATCTGTGTCCACAGGTGAGCAGCATCAGCCTGCATCCCCAGCACACGCTCTGTGGGCCTTCATGTCTCACTGTTCCGTATGAAGAAACAGACAACAGACTGAGGAAGCGATGGCCCCTGAGAAAGGGCCCCTATAGACTGGCTGTCACACAGTATTTTGTCTTTGATTCTGAATAAATATATTTTGAGGGCTTTTTGTTGTTGTTGTTAGGGGGTAGTGGTTGTTTGTTTTAAGCTGACCACTTGGAAGAAATACCTTGGTTGTCTGTGGTTTTCATGCCTTGTCCCTGCCTCTGCCCCCACCCCTTTTGAGTGAGGTGACTCACTTTTCTGTATAGAGACTCAATGACCCAGGTAGGAGGTGAACGCAGCCGTCAGGAAGGCCCATAGGATCCTTGTACCTGTTGCTTGGCTTCAGTTCACCAACTGATCTTTGATAGGAAACTCTGAATAGAGGCAGCAAACAGCTGAAACAAACATTCCCCACCCGGCCCTGTTCATATGAAGAGTCTGGTTCTTCCCCCTACTCTTGAATGATGATGATATTCAGACAAAGCATTGACGTTATGGAAGAAAGAAAGAAAAAAATATATATATATATATACACACACACACACATATACACCCAGCAGACAATCCAATCCAACGCTGTGAGGTAAATGAGTGTCTGCATTTGGATTCCACAAAACCAAAATCCATGTTGAACAAAGTGAAGTTTGCATGCAGTGAGATTTTGGGTGAGCTGTGTGTATCTGTCTGTTGTGCGTGAGCCTGAGCCCTGTTTTCCTGTGGAGCTACTTTGAGTGGCATTCTCCCCATGTGAACCATACGCCTGGAGCACAGATAGCCCTCTCTAGGTAACTGATCTTACACATTTACTGTTTACGGAACAAATGTCTGACTGTGTACTTGGGTGTATTCCACAGCATTGTCAACTGCAGGCTCCTGTGTTTGCCAGAGATACTGTGCTCGAAGTAGAGGATTTTCTTTCTTTCTTCCATAACGCCAATGCTTTCTCTGAATATCATCATCATTCAAGAGTGGGGAGAAGAACCAGACTCTTCATATGAACCAGGTGGGGAATGTTCGTTTCAGCTGTTTGCTGCCTCCATTCAGTTTCCTATAAAAATTCAGCTGGTGACCTGAAGCTGAGCAACAGGCACAAGGATCCCGTGGGCCTTCCTGACAGCTGCCTTCACCTCCTACCTGGGCCATTGAGTCTCTACACAGAAAAGTGAGTCACCCCACTCAAAAAGGGTGGGGGCGGAGGCAGGGACAAGGCATGAAAATCACAGATAATCAAGGTAGTTCTTCTAAGTGGTCAGTTTAAAACACAACCACCACCACCACCACAACCCACAAAAAAATATTTATTCAGAATCACTGCGATTTGCATGCTGCTACGTGGTCACATGGAGACCTGTGTTCTGTTCCCTGTAAATGGAAACATGCTCTGAGCCTGTCTGCCTCCTTTGCCTGCTCCTAGTCCTCGGTACCAGCCCCCGGGGGTATCCACAACCTTTTGGACAGAAGAAAGTGGAATTTCAGACAAGAGTTTGATTGGATCTTCAATGACAGGCTTGGACTAGCTGTGGCCCAGATGTGGGCCCTGCCCAGAATTGCCAGGAGGAGGCTTTGCGGGCACTGGAGGTACCGCAGGGCTTGCCTCCCCCTGCTGAGTCCAATGGGTGCAAGAAAGCTGGCATGTGGCCAGAGATGGCCGGAGTGTGCCACAGCCCTCAAATGCCTTTCCTTCCACCTGTTTTAAAGAATCCCAAATAACTCATTGAAGTTTTACCAAAATGAATCCTTTTTTAGTTAACTGATCAAATGGATGAACTCTGACCCTCTTGAATGTCTTTCCCCAGTTAGAGTGGTCGAGTGTTAACTGTGGGATCACTGCAGCGTCCTATCCTAAATGCATGAGAACAAAATTGAAACCTAGGGAGCTGAGCTTGATTCCCAATCACTGTCTAGCCCCCACTACAGGAGGCTACCCTGCTCAGAGGCAGATTTAATAGGGAATTGAAGGAATCGTTAGGGGGCCAGGGAGATGTGATAGAGACTGGTTTTCCAGGTGAATGAGATGGAAGGGGTTGGTGGAAGGTTTATGTCACCCTTTGTCCTTTATTGTGAATATGTGTGTTTTAAGCAATGAGATTAGGCTGTTCAGACTTTTCTGGGTAGTCTCGGTGACACATTTCCTATGCTGAGATTGTTTTGAAGACAGAGTGACTCTAACCACTGTGAGAAACCCGAATAAAAATCCACCCCCCCACTACCCCCAAAAAAGAAAACCCAGGGAATTCATCACTATTGTTACTTGTGTCCTAAGGACTCTAGTCTGCCTTCTTCTCTCCACCTTTGTTTTTGTTGTTGTCGTTTTTGTTTGTTTGTGTTTTGAGACAGGGCCTCGAAATATCACCCAGGCTGGAGTGCAATGGTGCAATCACGGCTCACTGCAGCCTTGGCCTCCCTGGCTTAAGCTATCCTCCCATTTCAGCCTCCTGAGTAACTGGGACTACAGGCACGTGCCACCACACCTGGATAATTATTTTTATTTTTGTGTGTGTGTGGAGACAGGGTCTCCCTTTGTTGCTCAGGCTGGTCTGGAACTCCTGGGCTCAAGGGATCCCCCTGCCGTGGCCTCCCAAAATGCTAGGATTACAGGTGTGATCCCACATGTCTGGCCCCTGTCTCCACCTTTGAATCTTCTTCTTTTTTCTTTCTCTTTTAAAAAGTATATAATGTATGTAATGTATATACAGTCTAGCATTCTTATTTGTATTTAGTGGGAGGAATGGGGAAAAGTAGTACATTTATTCCGTCTTCCCAGAAGTAGAAGCCTCCACAGGAAAGTTTTGTTTGGGAAAGGAAGCAGGAGGGAGAGGAAGAGATCTGGAGTGTAGATTTTATAACCCTGCCTATGTATGGCACCAGGTACCAACACTGGTCCAGGTTAAAGTTGTCCCACGTGGTCCTGGCTGCCTGAGGTAAGAGGCGTTGGGAGAGATGCATAAAGGGACAGGAGAGAGGCCCCAAAACATGACCCAGACCCTCATTACCCAATTGGATCATGCAGAGATTCCAGGAGGCTTGGGCAGGCCAGACAGCAGCCCTGGCCAGGATTCCTGAGTGAATAGGCCAGGCTCCCAGCAGCCTCTAGGTGGCACATGGCATCAAGAAATTCTGATGTGGGCCTTCCAAGGAGCCCAGTTGGCAGTAGTCACAGCTGGTTGATGTCAATTGTGAGCTCAGCTGATTCAATCAGTTCTTATTCTTGTAAGCCCACAGGGCTCCACGGTGAGACTGAGCTCCTACCTCAGAATGCAGTGACTATCCTGGACATGGCTGCTCAGAAAGTGGGAGATTCTCGCAATGCTTTCTTGGGTAACTAGTGGGCAAGAAGAAACAGTTTTTTATTTCACTTTTTATGAAGGTTTGTTTGAGAAAATTCTAGTTCTTTGAAAATGAACTCATCAAGCATCAGGAGATTTTTGGTGCTGGCTGTCATTCATTCATCAGATATTACTGTGTACCAGGCATAATTCTGGGAAATCTTTCCCTTTTCAGTAAATAGCACTTAGCACAGGTTTGCTGATTGGGGTGATGTTTCAACCCTCAGGGTTAGGGTTCTGAATGACTGTCAATTCTAGGAATTTTCAACCAGGCCTGCATCTCAGAATCACCTGGAGGAGGAGGGCACTTGTTGAAAATGTACCTTCTTGGACCCCTCTGGGATTTGAGTCTCTGTTTTGTTTTTGGTTTTTTTTTGTTTTTGGTTTTTTTTAATAGCAAGGTCTCACTCTGTCACTCTGTTGTCCTGGCTGGAGCCCACCCTGGGCTCAAGGGATCCTCCCACCTCAGTCTACCAAGTAGAAGGGACTACAAGCATGCACCACCATGCCCGGTTAATTTTGTTCATATTTTTTAGAGACAAGTTCTCACTTTGTTGCCCAGGCTGGTCTCATACGCTTGGGATCAAGTGATCCTTCCGCCTCGGCCTCCCAAAGTGCTAAGATTACAGGCGTGAGTGACTGCACCTGGCCCTGTCTATCCTTCTGCACTTGAATGGACCAAGCGTATTTTTATCACAGCAGGATCTCTGCACTTGCTCGTTCTTCTGATATAATGCCTTTTCCATGGCTGACTCCTTCTATCCATTCAGGCCTCAGCAGAATGTCACCTCCTCAAAGACGCCTGTCCTGATCACCCTATCTAAAACCGTAACCCCACCCTAGTCTCTCCATATCACCTCCATGTTTTATCTACTTCATAGCACTCATAGATGCCTGCTATTACCTTCTTTCTTTCTTGCCTGTTTTGTTCACTAAATTGTAAGCTTCTTGGGGACAGGGACTCTTTCTTCTTCAGTGTTGGATCCCTGGTGCCTACCATGGTGCCTGGCATATAGCAGGTGTTTTCTGGATATTAGTTGATGCTCCAATTGAATGACTGAAAGTGAGTTTGAGACTCTTTTTGTTAAGCAAGCACTCCAGATGATTTTGGTGCCCACTCAAATTTGACAATAAATGACCAAGTGCCAGAGATAGAGAAATAGAGACTGGGCTGAATGTGATGTGCTAAAAATGTTCCCCACTTCAATTTTTTTTCCACTCTCTTGTGATATCACAAGAGATAGTTCATTTTCCTATAGAGGGTTGAGGCAAGCCAGGAGAAAATTGCTGGTTATTTGAAGTCACTGGTCAAGAAGGTTCTAGTTCATTGAGGTTCAGGTCCGGCTCCAAGGGAATTAAAATATTTTTGTATTCCAGTCTGACAGTTTATTACAGCACATCTATGACTTTTCAATCCATTCCTGACTTACACTCATAACAAAAACTGGTGCGATTTCCCTGTGTGCACAGCAGTTAGCAGTAGAGATTTGGCAATCAGAGTGAACCCAATCTAAAATTGTTTTAAAAATTTGTCACAACAGGCTAGGTGTGGTGGCTCACTCCTGTAATCCCAGCATTTTGGGAGGCTGAGGGGGGTGGATTATTTGAGGTCAGGAGTTTAAGACCAGCTTGGGTCACATGGTGAAACCCCATCTCTACTAAAAATACAAAAAAATTAGCCGGGCGATAGTGTCACACGCCTGTAATCCCAGGCTACTCGTTAGGCTGAGGCATGAGAATCGCTTGAGCCTGGGAGGCAGAGGTTGTGGTGAGCTGAGATTGCACCACTGCACTCCAGTCTGGGTGACAGAGTGAGACCCTGTCTCAAAAGAAAAAAAAAATGTTACAGCAATCAGCAAAGCATATGATTTCCACATGCCTAAGGAAAAGTGGACTTGCTGCATTTCTTCCCCAGCTCTGTGCTCTTCCTTGTGACCGCCATATTTATAGCTGGATCCAGATTGCCTGGAAGAACCAGCTGCTTTGCTAACACATGGGTTCCTGGTTTGGCCCCACAAGAGTGGCTATTGACTTGGCATCTGGCACCAGGCTGGGGATGGAAAGGCAGTGACATAAAAAGAAATCCAGAGGATCACAGGACTGCTCGGTGATAAGTTGGTGACAGAGGGGCTCCTTGGAGAGTTGTTCAAGAGGCAGGGTCCTGCTCTGCTCCTGCAGTGGCCAGATGGCTGGGTGCTGAATATCCCTGCTGTAATGGCCTCTGTAAGTGTGGCCCAGAGTGTATATGCCACCATTTCCCATCTGTGGTTTCTCACAACTGAGTCTTGTCATCAAAAGCAGCTGGAGCCTGCCCTTGAAACCCTGGGTCCTGGGCAGAACAATGGGACCAAGAGAAAAATGGGGCCAGTGTCCTCCAGAAGGGCCATTGTTGGAGAGATATTAACTGGCTCTTTGGGCTCTGGGTCCCACACAATTTGTCATCTGTTGACCCTTGCTCACCAGGCCCCAAAAACCTGTGACTCTTTGCAGATGTAGTCTCCAGGGTCCCAGAGGAATGTGGCTGCGACCAGTGGCAGTGGAGTCTGTTTTGTGGGGGTAGCTGGACTTGTTCTGAGCATGCTGGTTACTGTCTCCTTACGGTTTTTGTTATATCCACTAAATAAGGATTTGCTTTTATTTTTTATTTTAAAAATTCCATCCAAGAGACACTCAAGATTCGACTTAGAGAAATCAGATGTTCTGTTTGTTTTTTTTTTTTTTTACCAGGAATTGTGGAGGTTTCTTTTGGTCTTATTTGTTTGGGGCTACTCAGTTGGCATCCTTATTAAGTACCACTTACAGAATATCAAAATAAGGATCAGGGTGTATTTTGAAGAGCAGATTACAGGGCTCCCCTCACAGTGTCGTTGACTGGCTGGACTTCAGAGAGCATCCTTTAGAGGGTTGGGCTGGTTAAAAATGCCTTCATGGCCTTCTGCATAGAAAAATCGTTTAAAGAAATAACCAAAGTTATTGTAAACAAAACTAATTGAAACAAGAGAATAAAGAAGGAGTAGGTTTTGGGAAGGATGGCTACCACTTCTCCATTTGCTGCTAACGTGGTGCTAAAGTAGGATTTCCATTTGGAGAATCTGAGAGTGGGAACAATTATCATTTGAATGGTGAAGCACTGATTCAGTGCACTCAATTAGAGGTGACATCATCACACTTGTGGGATTGGCAAATTGATGGCCAGTCCTGTGTGAAGATTAGAGGCGGGTATCACACTCTGTGGTCATTTCCTTCTGGCCTAGTGCACATCCAGATGAAATTTGGGGAAAATGCACATCAAGGACAGTCATAAAGGGAAAAAAGAAGGCGTGGAGATATCACTAATGCAGATTAAAGAAAAGAAAGAGGATGGGCAACTTACACCAGTGTGTGCGATTGGACAGAGCAGACTTCTAGGTCTTTCTAAGCCCAGCTAAGACTCCATTGTCTTTTTATCTCCACCTCCCTTCTACTTCCTCCTCCCAACCTGCTGCCCCCTGGATAGCTTAAGCAGCCTGGTCCTATGTAAGTCCACTAGAGAGGAAGGGGCCAGATGGATGCTCTCGGCTATCACTCTGCTATATCCAAGGAATGGCTTGGCTTGTTCTGCAGTGAGTCAAAGAAAACAGCATGAATAAGAATAACTAACATTTATTGAGAGTTTGTGGTGTGCCCAGGCCTCATTCTGAGGTCTTCGCCCGGAAAATCTCATTTAAACCTCACATCAACCCTCTGAGTCAGGGACCATTGTCATCCTGTTTTATAAAGAAGTTGCAGTGGTAGAGGAACATATGCTATAAAAAAATGAAGATGTGGTTAAGCCAACTCTGCAGATGGCCATAGGTTTATTTACCTCCCAAGCAAGAACCAGAGTGTTTTTTTTGTTTTGTTTTGTTTTTTGTTGTCTTTTTGGGGGGGATGGGGCGGAGCTTATGGTGGGAAGGTCCCTTCAGCATTTCAGGACAAGAAGGGAGAGGAGGGAACCTCTTTGCAGATGGTTGCACACAGGTAGGGATGTCACTTTTCACCCTCCACTCCCATATCCTCCTGCATAGAAAACCTGTTTGATTATTATGGGAACTTGCTAAGGATTGCTAGCTTTAAGAACTTTGAAATCCACTAAGGAAACATCTTTTTCATTCCAAGCTTTAAACAGCAGAGAATTAGGCCTGTTAATGGAATCTCTGCTATTTTTTTTTTTTTTTTTGCTTCTGGAGAGGGTATTGGTAGCTCTCAGTTTCATGTCTCTTTTACAAAGTGCTCTAACCATGGAATGTAAATGATGATTATCATTATTGTGCTATTAGCAGAGTAATGTCTATTATTAGAAGCAAGTAGTCCTCGTGCATGTAGCCCTTCATATACAGCAACTGGTCTTCTCAGTTCCCTAATGAGGCCTGCTTGGTGTGGTTCTGCCATCTTAGCAAGATCAAGAGGTTTTGATTAACTGTTGTGACTTTAAAGAACAGCAAGCAGGAAATTAAATGGTTCTCTCTTGGCCTTTAGTACATGTCCACTGACAGATTTAGATGGATCAGATAAGGAGTTTAATTTTTTTTAAAAGCAGTCTTATGAAGATATTAAATAAAATTTATAGGAGCCCATTGATTTGGACTGAGCTCCTGCACTAGACCCAACAGACCAAACCAAAACAGAGCCACTCATGCCAAGGTTGCATTTCACCAAGCTGAAACTAAGTTGTTTATCTGATCTGAGAAATCAAAAGAGTGAGAGGGAATAGCCAAATACCACAAGCCAGTTTTAGCCAGCATGAAAAGTCCCCTCTGCTTTAACCTTTACAAGGAAAGTAACTTTGGAATTTGCTTTTTGTTCTCTGTTTCTGCTCTCCTCAGCCCTTTTCTGTCTATAAAACCAACCTCCTCTGCTCAGTTCATGTGAACACTTATTCTGTTTTACAGGATGAGGTGCTGCTAGATTCTAGAATCACAAAGCCAATTCATATCTTTAAACTGAATTTGTTGCAACTTTGTCTTTTGACAGAGATATAATTCACATTTCACATGCCATGTCACTCACTCTAATTTTTTTTATATAACTTTTGATTATGGACATTGCTAAGCATACACAACAGTAGAGAGACCAGTGGAATGGATTCCCATGTACCCATCTCCCAGCTTCTACAATGAGCATCTTATGGGCAACCTTGTTGGAGCTATCTTTCTGCTCCCCATGCCCCTCATCCCCTCATAGCTGGGTGTATTTGCAAACAAATCTCAGACAACAGATCATATCATCTATAATACTCCAGTATGCATCTCTAACATAGAAAAGATTCTAAAACAACATGCCCACTGGACCCAGTCTGTGTTCACATTTCTAGATCGGAAGTCTCTGTGATGTAGGGTCCTTGAGCTGCAGAGTGGCTCATGAAGGGGCCTCAGAAGATCTATATGTACTCCCTGAAAATATATGCAAAGGCTTATGTGTGTATTTTGTCAGGGGAGGCCACCAAAGGAGTGTGGGCCTCTGTGTGTATGTGCCTGTGTGGGAAACAGGAGAGACCCAGAGTTTTCAAAAAATTCCCAAAGGAGTATATGATCCCATAAGGGCTAAGAGTCCCTGTTCTAGATGAAGGGGCTCGGCTGTCCTGGCCTGATAAAATACTTTCAGTGACCATTCCCAGGTGGTACATTTGCTGGGAAAACTGCTGAGCAGTGTCAGGCTTGGCATGGAAGCTTTACCCATTCTTGCCTGTACTGTATGGCAAATGCAGGAGGCCATATAGTGTCACCAGGGCCCTAAAACTTCTGAATGTAGAAGAGCCCCTGATGTGGTGTTAAACGTGTGGATTCCCAGGCCCCACCTTTCGGGATTCTGAGTTGACAGATCTGGGGTGGGGCCTGGGAATCTGCTCATGTTTACCAAAATCCTGCTTTGAGATACACAGGTGCAGTGGTTAAGAGCATGGGCTTTGGGATTCAATAGACCTGAGTTCGAATCTAGGTTCTGCCTCAGATTAGCTGTGTGACCTTGGGCAAGTCATTAAACCTTTCTGTGAAGTGGACCTACTTATAGCACCTCTGCCCTAGGGCTGTTGTAAGAATTAGTTCAGGTAATGTAGGTAAAGCACTTCTACATACTGCCTCGCATGAAGAATAACGCTCCATTGGATGGGAATTCTTTATTTATGTATTTATTTCTAGAGATGGGGTCTTGCTCTGCCGTCCAGGGCTGGAGTACAGTGATGCAATCATAGCTCACTGCAGCCTTTAACTCCTCGACTCAAGCAATCCTCCTCCCTCAGCTTCCTGGTAGCTGGGATTACAGGTGTGAGCCACCAAGCCTAGCTCAGTAGTTCTTATTCTTGTTAAAAATGTCCCAGAGTGAAAGACGATGCAATGGCTCCCCTTCCTTCCACCAGGATTATAAGGGTTTATTGTCCTTTTCATGGAATTGTAGAGATTCAAAAGGTATCAGAAAATCAGAAAGTTCATATGATTCATGGGTCCTTGGGCCTCCACTGATTTCAGCTAATAAGAATAAAGCCCAGAAAATGGATGAGCTTAGTGCTTATCAAGCTGCATAGGCCAGGGTGAAACTGGAATGTTTCTTTCCTTAGGTGCCTTCAGGGATGGTCACGTTATATCAGTTTTTAGGAACATAGTGCATCAGTCAGGAAACCCTTGATAACGAAGCGAGCCTGATTTGGCAAATATATTTCTTTAGCTACACTGAAAACTCCATGAGAGAATGTGGCCAAGTCAGGGCCAGTCCATCTCACATGTAGCAAAACAACTCAAAACCACTGCAGGAGTGGGGAGTAGTGACACCTTCCTACACAGAGGAGGGCCAACCATCATGCCAATGACTTTTTCTAGCTTCAACATTTTGGTGGCCTTTAGGGACCCAAGGCTAGGAGGTACTGCCGTTTCTTCTTTAAGTACAGAAAGGTCCTGCTACACTTCAGACTCCCTGAGGGCAAGGTCCTGTTGAGGCCCCACTAGAAAACCTTAGTATCCATCCAGGACCTGGAGCTTTAACTCAGAATGATCTGCTCATGACCTTGAGACCTAGAGTTATGTCTCAATTTCCTACCCGACTCCCACTTCTGCCATCCCCAGTGTAATTGGGCTTTCTCACTTTGCCCACATCCTTGTTTTTCAATCCTGCCTCCACTGTAGTGTCTACCTGGTGCCTGACATTTCAGGTCTTATCTCTTGTTTCTCGCTCTGCACTTGCCCTTGGAAATTAACAACCTAACATAGCCTTCCCCACACTGACCCTCTGGCGTCCCAGGAAATATCTTGTACTTTTTTGGAGACTTGAGGTAATTGTCTTGTCTGAGTATATTCAACTCCTAGGCATCCTTCTCAGGGGAACTTGCCTGGTCACCCCTCTACTCCCAAAGGGGTAACCAGAGAAGCTCTGGATGCACATGAGTGTTAATGGGTTCTAGAGAGGACTTGCTGGCCACGTTTCAGTGGATGGGATGACTAGTGACACAAGTGAATGAGTGAGCTCCCTTTCTTCCTCTAACCAGGGTTCCTGCCTATCCAACTGTGCCCAATGGCCCAGGGACAGGGCAATGGCTTTTTAGTATGAAAAAGAACCTTTGAGTCAGGCTGGGGCTGATCCTGTGTCTATTTTCTGATGGGTGACAAGCATGTAGACCACTTTTCTTCCCAGAGGCAGGGTCAGTGGAGTCAGTGGGGGCCTAGGCCTGAGGTCTAGATAACTCTGGCCTTCTTCTCAGCCAAGTAGAACCTTACCTGGTCAGAATCCTGGAGAAGGGGCTCAGTGGGAATTTCTGAGAAACTGAGGCTCAAACAGAAAGCCTATTTTGTCACCCTCCTTGTCAGAAGAGTTACCACAATGTCTGAGGCTACCTTCCTGCCTTAATGTGCTCAGCCTAGTGACTGTAACGAACCTTTGTGAGGTGGTTCATCTTGATTATCTGGAATCATTGCCCAGGCTAGTGATAGAAATCAACAAAGTATAAAACTGTGGCCTCAAGCTGGGTGCCATGGCTCATGCCTGTAATTCCAGCACTTTGAAAGGCCAAGGTGGGAGGATCGCGTGAGCTTAACTTAGAAGTGCCTGGGAAACATGGCGAAATCCTGTCTCTACAAAAAAATACGAAAATTAACCAGGCATGGTGGCACATGCCTGTAGTTCCAGCTACTCAGGAGGCTGAGGCATGAGAATCGCTTGAACTCTGGGGAGTTTGAGGCTGCAGTGAGCCGCAATCCCACCCCTGCACGCTAAGATTACAGCGAGACCTTGTCTCAAAAAAAAGGACTGTGATCTCAGTGTATGTCCAGGTATTCATGCATTGGTGTGTTCATTTGTTTGTTTTGGAATGTTCATTTTTCTTCCCAAAAGAGAGTTGAGAAAAATGTCTGAGGGGGTCCAAGTAAATGACCCTTTATCATCCTAAGAAATAGGACCTTCCAACATGGAATAATTTTGGTTAAGGATAACCTCGGCACTTAGAAAATCAGACAAACAGCAGCATCTGAGGAAGGCTGCCATAGTCAAGGCCAGCTTTTCCTTGGTGCTCTCAGACTAACTTTAAGTTGGGTTTCTTTATTCATTTTAATTTTCTCATGGGGAAGCAGCCCAAGGGTTAGTCAATGAAGAAAGCTTTGTAGTTTGGGGTTATGGAGGACACAGATAACTAAGAAGGACACAAGTATGTCCTTGTGGAGGACACAAATATGAGGCTATGGAGGACACAGAGAACTAAGAAGAGAGAGCCTCTGCCATCAGCCCCTGGTAAACCAGTTGAGGAGACACAACATAGACGTAGCATGAGATAGTTTAGTGCTTTTCACTATTCCTTATTCTGATTTCATAGGTCTAGGGTCTGGTGCAGGAATCTATTTTGATCACATTCCCCAGGAGACTTGGGGTCTATGGCAAGTCGCTTCTCTTTCTGAACCTCAATGTCTCAGACTTGCCCAGGCAATGAACTTTACAGAAATTCAGACGAGAAGGAATCCCTTCCTGGACTCAGGTGAGAATGTTCTTTCTTCATGGAAAAGCTCCACACTAGACCTTGAGGGTTGGAGGGAGGTTTTGAAGAGGGCAGAGGAATTATGTGACCAGAGGATCAAGACTATGATAGTGCCACTGCCCTGTTTCTCTGTGTGCTTCTTCTCTGGGGAGTGGAGATGGAACAGTTGGGCCTGGGACAAAAAGTCATTCACATTGAGTACCAGCCAGGGCCAGACCTCAAGTCCCTTGAAATTTCTCAGATTCCATCCCTGCCAAAGTCTGGGAGCTCTCATTAGACACTGACCTGTTGTTATTGGGAATAGGGACTTAGTGAGGCCATGAATTCATTTCACAAACCTTTTCAAATGCCTTCTTTGGTCTCAGTCTTGTGTTGAGTGCTAAAGATAGAGATCAATAAAATATGGTCCCTGCCCAGGAGGGGCCTCAGTTTGAGGAGATAATTACAGTACGAGGAGCATGTTCAAGGCCTTATATGGAACATTAGCATGAAAAGGAGAGATGGTAGTGAAAGGAGAACATACAAAGAGGAGGTGAGGTTTGAGTAAAATTTGAAAAGTGAGTAAGATTCACCAGGTCAAAGGAGGGGAAGGAAGAGGAGCACTTTTTGGATAGAGGTGGCATACAAGAGTAAAATAACATAGCATACCAATAATGAATTAGGGCAGCTCAAAGACCTATAATCTGTCCCTCCTCTTGTTGATGCAAACTGTCTGAGGCCCCCATGAGAAGAAAGAGTGTTGGAAACAATTTAGCTGGGGCCAGGGCTCATGTCTCTCCAAGTATTTTCACTTCACTACAAAGGGTCTGGGAAGACAGGGAGGTGTTTTGAAAGCAAGAAATTGACCTGGGCAGATTAGACTTTTACAATGTTCCCTCTGGTGGTTTTGTAGATGGCAGGGGGATGGAATTAACTGAGTAATAGCAAAGGGGGTATTGAGAAGAATATTGTTCTGGTCCAAGAAGAGTTGATAAATTGGGGGCAGTGCAGTGGAGGAGGACAAGCCATAAGTGCATTAGGGAGCTATTTAGGAATTCAGATCCACACAGCTTGTAGATTAGTTGACAGTTGTGCGCTGAGACAGAAGGTAGTGCTGAGGATGACCTTCCATTTCTTAATTTGGAAAATTGGGTGATAAGGAGAGGCTTAAGAGATTATGAATAAAGGGGAGAGAAGGAGCTCAACTTTGGACAAGTTGAGTTTGAAATGCCCATGGGACATCCAGGTGGAGATGTCCAATAGGCAGCTTGATAACAAGAGAGAGGCCCAGCTTTGAGGTGTTTCTGAGTAGGGATTTCTGGATTCTGTGTGAATTCCCTCCTTTTGCACTCTTAATACACTTCGAAGAACAGAGTTTGCTGATATCCCCAAATCTATATTTTCCCTTCCCCAATGCTCCTATGTCCACCATTTGTAACAGGTCACATATGTTTCCTTGAATTTCCATGATTCCTAAAGACTTTTCCTTAAATTATGAGGGCAAGTAAAAGAAGACCTCGATCACCACTTCCTGACTCCTTGAAGTCAAGTGTGGATATTCCAATGGCAACCGAGCATTTATTCAAGATTCTAGAAATCACATCTACTTTTTTAGGAGCGGGGAGGAAGAAACAGTGGGCCAAGCCTGTGGACATTCTGCCTTGAGATCAGCCCTCCTGGGATGGGTTCACATCACCATCATCAACATAAAAGAGTTAACATTTCTTGGAGCATTTCTTATATGCCAGGTACTATGCTGCAGACTTTTCATTCATGATCTCACTGAAACTTGGGTAACAACCCTAAGGTAGGACTATTATTATCCCTGTTTTTATAGATGAGAAAACTAAGGCACATGGAGTGTGAGTGACTTGCTCAAGAACCCACAGTTAATACTCAGTAAAGCTGGGTTTTAAGCCTGCAGCTGACTGACTCTAGAATCCCTGTTTTTAACCATACTTGATGCCATTTAATTCTCGTTTTTATTGATTTTCTTTCAAAAATTCTTCTAATTTTCTTTAATCTTCAGTAAGTAACCACCTGATTACTCAGCTAGTCAGTCAGCAGCCTGAATTGCATACTAGTTTCACAAGAAAACTCCACTACATGTTGAAGATGGGGTGTGAGACAAAAGAACTAGAAACCATGGTTCCTGTATCCAAGGACCTATCTGGCTTTTGCACCCATGAAATGACTTGAATGTGGTTATGCAGTGTAGGGCCAGGTAGAATTTATAAGGCGGCAAGGCTTCCTGGAAGAGATGCTAGCTGTTTACCCACCTAGAAGAAAGAGAGACAGATGGGGTGAGGAATTGGAGGCACCAGAGAGAATATCTGGTTACTAGATTCTGGTCCGAACTTCTCATTTCCTAGATGAAGAAACATAGCAAAAGAAAAGTGGGGACCTGCCCAGGTTAGGGTCCCTGACATCCCAGTTAGTGGGGCAGGAGAGGCTGAAGACCAGCATGAGCAAAGTCCTAAAGGTGCTGACTGAGAGGTCAAGCGCAGAGAAGAATCAGGCCAGGCACAGTCACAAAGCCACCTTATCCAAGGCACACTTCAGCAAAGTTTGGGAAGTTTTGTTTTGATTTCCACCTACTCTGTGGGCTTCCTTTGACTCTGGCAACAATGTGCAGCTTGCTCTTGCCGTGTGCCTCTGTAGCCCAGGCTGACAGTGTACATTTCATTAGCTTGCCCATGCTGAAGTCATACGTCAGTGGAACATGCTTCTGGCTTCTCTTTATCCAACACAGAATATTTCCAATAAAGAACCAAAGCTGCTTTATTCCAACAACAACTTACATATTTTCAAACAAAGGAACCATAGAGTCTTCATTTATAAACTTCTGGCTGCCCTGGTGTTGGGTCAGGAAATACCAGTTTTTTACATGGTGTCAAAAATTAATTGACTTTGCATTTCCTCCCACAAAAATGTTGCTATCCAGACGTAAGGACATGGGGGTTGGAATCCCACCTCTCCTGGCTCCCACACTACCTTGTCATAAAGTCCTCATAAATCAGGAGGCAACCCTTTCTGCTAGGTCTGTGTTAATCTCTGCAGATGAACAGAGGTGCCAAGTTCTGGAAGAAAAATATCTTTCTGACTCCCATCTGGAATCTGTTGACAGTTCCTTCCTGACTCCAGTTAGGCAGGGTTTAGGGGATAGGTGGATAGCAGCAGTTATGTATTCTTTGACATGACTCCAGAGTGGGCAACTGGGTGCTTCTTTCCCTCCTCACCAGCCCTGAGTCTTTGCCCGTCACCCTGAGCTTTTTGCATTCCAGGTACCCAGGACTTCGCCATCCACCCCTGACCTCTAGCCTGTTAGCCCTTAGCGGGGAGCTCAAAGGAACTGCCATCCTCTTGCTGTAGCTACACTGATGCTGGGTCATGCATTATGCCTACTGGGTTAAAGGGGTGGCGAACAGGGCTGGATGGGCATCAGCAGAATGTACCTCTGATGCATGGAGCTGGTGCACTCGAGAGCTATAAAACTGGCAGGCAAGTTGGGATATGGAGGGAGGGAAATAGATACAGTTCCTACGAACCTGTCCCGTTTAATCTGAATATAATCATTTTAAGAGAAGGGGCTTTGAGGAGCTTCAAGACCCAGAGAAATACCCCACTACTTTTATTAGGGATTTTTAAGATTAGACATCTCTGTACTTTGGAAACTTGTGTCTCTCAGTTTCATTTTAAAAATTATTTCTTTTTGTTTGCAATTAATTCTTTAATTCATTCAACAAATACTTATTAAGCACTCTACTATGGCCAGGCACTGTGCTGGCCCTAGTGATGAACAAAACCACACATGGTCCCGGCCCCCATGGAACGTATAGACTAGTTGGTGAGTAATACATTAAGTACATTATCAAGAAATGAATGTTAAAATACAATTGTGAAAAAATCTAGAAAGGAGAGGTAAATGCTATGAGAACACATAATAGGGATGTTCTGTCTTTTCAGGAGATCAGGGAGGGTTTCCTCGAGGCAGTGAGGATTTTGCTGAGACCTGAAGGATGACTAGACTTTAACTAGGCAAAGGGCGGAGGGAAGGGTATTCCTGGCAGAGTGAACAGTATGTGCAAAGGCTCCATGGAGGGTCTGCAAGAAGACCAATGTGGTAGAACAGAGGATCAAGGAAAAGTAGGGTGATAGCTGAGGCTGGCAAAGTCAGCAGGCTTCCAAGGCCAGATCATGACAGACCTTTAAGGAGTCTGCTAAGAAGTTTGGTCTTAACCTTAAAAGCTATGGGATCTATTGAGATATTCATGTGGTTTTTGTCTTTGGTTCTGTTTATATGCTGGATTACGTTTATTGATTTGCGTATGTTAAACCAGCCTTGCATCCCAGGGATGAAGCCCACTTGATCATGGTGGATAAGTTTTTTGATGTGCTGCTGGATTCGGTTTGCCAGTATTTTATTGAGGATTTTTGCATTGATGTTCATCAGGGATATTGGTCTAAAATTCTCTTTTTTTGTTGTATCTCTGTCAGGCTTTGATATCAGGATGATGTTGGCCTCATAAAATGAGTTAGGGAGGATTCCCTCTTTTTCTATTGATTGGAATAGTTTCAGAAGGAATGGTACCAACTCCTCCTTGTACCTCTGGTAGAATTCGCCTGTGAATCCATCTGGTCCTGGACGTTTTTTGGTTGGTAGGCTATTAATTATTGCCTCAATTTCAGAGCCTGCTATTGGTCTATTCAGGAATTCAGCTTCTTCCTGGTTTAGTCTTGGGAGAGTGTGGCGATTCCTCAAGGATCTAGAACTAGAAATACCGTTTGACCCAGCCATCCCATTACTGGGGATATACCCAAAGGATTGTAAGTCATGCTGCTATAAAGACACATGCACATGTATGTTTATTGCGGCACTATTCACAATAACAAAGACTTGGAATCAACCCAAATGTCCATCAGTGACAGACTGGATTAAGAAAATGTGGCACATATACACCATGGAATACTATGCAGCCATAAAAAAGGATGAGTTCGTGTCCTTTGTAGGGACATGGATGCAGCTGGAAACCATCATTCTCAGCAAACTATCGCAAGAACAGAAAACCAAATAACGCATGTTCTCACTCATAGGTGGGAATTGAACAATGAGATCACTTGGACACAGGACGGGGAACATCACACACCGGGTCCTTTTGTGGGGAGGGGGAGGGGGGAGGGATAGCATTAGGAGATATACCTAATGTAAATGACGAGTTAATGGGTGCAGCACACCAACATGGCACATGTATACATTTGTAACAAACCTGCACGTTGTACACATGTACCCTAGAACTTAAAGCATTAAAAAAAAAAGAAAAAAAAAAAAAGCTATGGGAAGTTCTTGATCAAGTTCCTTTTGAAAATGTCATACCGTTAGAGGAGCAATTTACTACTTAGGAAAGAAAAGAGTTGTTTTCCTTCTTTGAACGTATGTGGTGTATTAATACATAAGTAAACCTCATTTCCTACTTTCTTGGATTCCAAAGGGAAAAGTCCTTCTGAAATTGACAGAAATCATTAGGCTGGAAAGAGCCTAACAAGATGATGAGAACTGTGGCATGCTGGGAAAGGGTCTGGCACTGTTCCTCTAATAGCATTTTCCCAATTCTGATCTTCCTTTTATACCATGTGTCTATATTCTCTCCAGCCACTGTACTAGTTTTAAAATTTAAACAAATTTAAGCCTGTGGTAAAATGCATATAACATAATGTTTACCATCTTAACCATTTAAAAGTGTACAGTTTAGTGGCATTAACTACATTCACATTGCTGGGCTACCATCATTGCCATCCATTGAACTCATTTCATCTTGCAAAACTGAAACTCTGTAACATTAAATGGTAACTCCACATTCCCCCTGACCCCTACAACCCCTGGCAACCACCATTCTACTTGCTGTATCTATGAATCTGAGCACTTTAGGTACCTCAAACAAGTGGATTCATACAATATTTGTCTTTTTGTGACTGGCTTATTTCACTTAGCATGCTTTCAAGGTTCATTGATTTTGTAGTATGTGTCAGAATTTCCTTCTCAGGACTGAATAATATTCTATCATATGTATATACTGCATTTGTTTATCCATTTTTCCATTGATGAACATTTCAGTTGCTATTGTGAATAATGCTGTGAACATGGGTGCACAAATATCTCTTCAAGACCCTGCTTTCCATTCTTTTTTTTTTTTTTTTTTGAGACAGAGTCTCGCTCTGTCGCCCAGGCTGGAGTGCAGTGTCCCAATCTCAGCTCACGGCACGCTCCGCCTCCCAGGTTCACGCCATTCTCCTGCCTCAGCCTCCCGAGTAGCTGGGACTACAGGTGCCCGCACCATGCCCGGCTAATTTTTTTGTATTTTTAGTAGAAACGGGGTTTCACCGTGTTTGCCAGGATAGTCTTGATCTCCTGACCTCATGATCTGCCCGCCTCGGCCTCCCAAAGTGCTGGGTTACAGGCGTGATCCACTGCGCCCGGCCTCAATTCTTTAGAGTATATGCCCAGAATTAGAATTCTGGATTGTGAAGTGATTCTATATTTAATTTTTTAGGAACCACTGTATTGCTCTTGATAGTGGTTGCACCATTTTACATTCCCACTAACAGTGCACAAGGGTTCCAATTTTTCCACATCCTCACCAATACTTAATATTTTCCGTTTTTAAAACAGTATCCATCCTAATGGGTGTGAGTAATATCTCATTGTGGTTTTCATTTGCATTTCCCTGATGATTAGTGATTGTTATCTTTTCATTTGTATATTCTTTGGGGAAATGACTATTCAGGTTTTTTGCCCATTTTTTAATTGAGTTGTTTTGTTGTTGAATTTTTCTTCTTATATTCTAATATGAATCCCTTATCAGATATATGGTTTGCAAATATTAGTATTTTCTTGTATTCCTTGAGTGCCCTCAATTTTATAGAATGACTTTTCTTAAGGCTGGGCACAGTGACTGAAGCCTGTAATCCCAGCACTTTGGGAAGTCGAGGCGGGTGGATCGCCTGAGCCTAGGAGTTCAAGACCAGCCTGGACAACATGGTGAAACCTCGTCTCTACAAAAATTAGCCTGACATGGTGGCGTGTGTCTGTGATCTCAGCTGCTTGGGAGGCTGAGGTGGAGAGATTGCTTGAGTCCAGGAGGTCAAGGCTGCAGTGAACTGTGATTGTACCACTGCACTCCAGCCTGGGCAATAGAGTGACAAAAAAAAAAAAAAAAAAAAAAAAAAAAAGAATGACTTTTCTTAGAATAAGGGTCCCAGTTTTGATCCTACTTCTACAGTTGACTAAAATGGGGATAGCATACCCTGCCCTGCCCGAAAATAACAGTAACTAACATTTATCAAGCACCTACTAAGTGCCAGGCACTGTTAAGTGTTTACACATAGTAGCTCACTTAATCTTCCCAACAATACCGTGAAGTAGGTACTATTTTATTTTCATGTTTATTGTACAAATGGAGAAACTGGGTTACAGAGAGTACGTAATTTGCCTAAGTTCATACAGGCAGCATGTGCCAGAACAGAGATGTTACCAAACAACCTAGCTTTAAAACCCGCTTCTGTGAGGAGCCAGGGTAGGAGGAAGACCTGTAGACTGTTAAGTGCTGTATATGAGAGAGGCAAGAGAGGGTTTTCATTTCTGAGCATACTCTAAAAAGGATGAGGGCTCATTGACATGGAAAAGCCACTTCTGGGGCACTCTAGGATCATGAGGAGTCAGGGAGAGGCCTTTGCAAGGGGCAGGGACCTTAGGGTTGAACTTGGAGCCCAGCTCCAAAACCTGAAGAATCTTCACCTTCCTCATTTGGCCTCTGTTTGCCAAGACTCCCATTGTAAATATGTGTCCCCTAAGAATCGTTACTTGCAATGGTATAACACTTAACAAATTAAACACATATATTATTCCATCACATCTTCATAATGATCTAGTCATTCAGGAAGGGTGGAGGTTATTTTACTACTTTACAGATGGGGAAACTGAGACTCAGGAAAATTAAGTGGCTTCCCAAAAGCCCCCATGTGTGGCTAAATCAGAAGAAAACAAAGACTCCTGGACCTTTTCATTCGTTCCTCAATATATCTTTTCACAATCCCATCACAAGAATAGGCATTCTTTTCCCTGGCCATGGGCCAGAAGATCAGGAAAAGCCAGGTATGCTAACTTCTCAGTGACCTGGGCCAGAGCCTGATCCATACTTCCCACATGAAGGTTTTGAGAATTGTTAAGTTTTCCCTTCTTATCCCACTGCTTAGCAGTGGGCGCTTGGCTAAAACCATTGCTTTGAGGGACAGGGACTCAAACATTTAGATACCTCTCTAGGTCAAGGCTGCCTCCCTCCAAGATGCAGCAACAGTTCTACAAAAGAGATCCAGAGGGCATAATTCCCTCCACCTGACAGATGTGGTAATGAGGGTAAGTAACATGCCTGAAGTCATGCAGCTAATAAGTGCTGGAGTTTCTGGCCTCAATATTAATATTTTTTATCACTACACCAAGCTACCAAGTTGCCAAAAGGCAGGGTGCGGACAGTACTTAACCATGAAAGTGCTCGATTACAATGTGGTTGAAACAGTTCAAGTGTGCCGGTGTGGACATTGTGGGCAGCCCTGGCCAGTGGCAGGTAGCAGGCTGGAGCAAGCACCCAGCTATGTGGTAGGACATTGTAGAATAAACCAAGATCACCCAAACAAGAACAAAAGAGGTTATTTATCGAGAGCTTGCTATAGCAAGGGGGTCAATCACCACGATTTGGGTTGGCAGAGACTCAAAGGCAGGCAGGGGGTGGCAAAGCTTTATAGTGAACAAGGGGAATGCTAAACATATGCCCTGATTGGAGGCTGTTGGCAAGGGAAAGCTGGACCAGTTTAACTAGAAACGAGGTATCCTACATGATTGGTGTGCGGGACCTATTTCACTCTCTGTGGTTATTCCTGAGTTGGAAGTGGAAGGGACAGCGGCAAAGATAGTGAATCTGTCCGCATGGTCAATCATGAGATTGACTATGTCCTGACTGCTCTGGAGTGATTGCTGAGAGACTGTGGTTTGGTTGCCTGGCTGGTGCCTGTAGAGGTTGTGGGTCAGAATCTTACTGTCATAGATGGTCCTGGCCATTGTCCAGTCAAACTGTCCTAACTGAGAAATACACTGCTGTGGCTGAAATGTTCATTATCAACATTAGAAAAAAATGAAAGGTTTTCCTGAGGTCCTTATGTCTTTCCCCACAGGTTGATGGTACTGTGTTTCTGGAGATTTTTCACACCGGCTCCAACAGGGTTTTCATAATCTGACTGATTCTGATTGACTCATATATGCTTTTCGTCATCATGCATCAGAAAACAGTTTCCTGCATGTGGGAGCAGAGTCCAGATAAAACATTGTGTTTGGAGGGGACGGGGGCACAGTGTCTGAGGTCCTGAGGCTATGTTCAGTCTACTGAGACTAAGTTGGGGGTCAGAGGAGGCATTAAAGAGTGGGTGCCCCCAAAATTAAGTGGGGTGGGGCTGCACACGGTGGTTCAAATTGTAACACTAGCAATTTGGGAAGCTTAGGTGAGAAGATTGCTTGAGGCCAGGAGCTCAAGACCAGCCTGGACACCATCACGAGACCTTGTCTCTACAAAACATTTAAAAAAGAAAATTAGCTGGATGTGGTAGCGTGCACCTGTAGTCCTAGCTACTCTGGAGGCTGAGGTGGGAGGATCGCTTCAACCCAGGAGGTTGAGGCTGCAGTGAGCTAAGGTCGCACTACTACACTGTAGCCTGGGAAACAGAGCAAGACCTTGTTTCTAAGATAGATAGATAGATAGATAGATAGATAAATAGATAAATAAATCACACATTCCCACTTATTTGTGGGATCTAAAAATCAAAACAAAGTCAGGCACATGGAGAGTAGAAGGGTTGTTACCAGATGCTGGGAAGAGTAGTGAGGAGCTAGGAGAGAGGAGGGGATGGTTAATGAATACCAACAAAATAGAAAGAATGAATAAGACCTAGTATTCGATAGCACAACAGGGCGACCACAGTCAATAATAATTTAATCGACATTTAAAAATAACAAGAATATAATTGGATTGTTAGTAACACAAAGGATAAATGCTTGAGGGAATGGATACCTCATTCTCCATTCTCCATGATGTGATGGTATTGCCTGCCTGTATCTATATATATACACAAAATATGTCATGTACCCCATGAATATATACTATGTACCCCCAAGACTTAAAAATAAAAAATTAAATGTAAAATAACCATTTTAAAGACTTGTGAAAAAATGAAAATGCAAAGTATCTCATTAAAAAGTTTTATTTTAATCACAAAAAAGTAAAAAGTAAAAATAAATAAATAAATAAAAGTAGGAGTGGGCCAGGCGTGGTGGCTCACGCCAGTAATCCTAGCACTTTGGGAGGCTGAGGCAGGCGGATCACGAGGTCAGGATATCGAGACCATCCTGGCGAACACGGTGAAACCCCGTCTCTACTAAAAATACAAAAAATTAGCCGGGTGTGGTGGCGGACGCCTGTAGTCCCAGTTACTCGGGAGGCTGAGGCAGAAGAATGGCGTGAACCCGGGAGGCGGAGCTTGCAGTGAGCCAAGATCGCTCCACTGCACTGCAGCCTGGGCCACAGAGAGAGACTCCGTCTCAAAAAAATAAAAATAAAATAAAATAAGTAGGAGTGAAGGAATGCCCAAGACATTTTTCAACTCGGACCCTCCATTCAGAACGCCTTTGCAGTTGTTTTCATTCCCCTGTGCCACACCCTACCATGACTTTTTAAAATTACTTTTTTCTATGATGACAAAAGTAGAATATATACTCATTGTGGGAAAAAACGATCTGGTTCAGAAGTACATTAATTTAAAAAGGAAAGATCCCGCCCACCCCGAATTCTCATTCCAGAGGTAACCACTGTTGAGAGAAACCATATAGGCCCTATAGGCCCTATAGGAAGTCATTTAGGAGTGAGTCCTCCTCCTGCGTCTTGCCCAAAAGGTCAGAAAAAAAAATATGCAAGAGATTTCAGATTTGGCAGAAGTTCTGCTCCCCCACTCCCTTGGGATATGGTTGCCATTTCATTTCTTTAGTTGCTTTGAAGTCAGATTCAAGTTTCTGAATAAGACTGCCTGCTTCCTTCCCATACCCCTTTATCAAAGCACCCATTAGTCTCAGTGCCCTGCTGGGCAGAAGCAAGGCCCAGAGCTTTGGGTGAACTGTCAGTTTTTGAGCCTCAGCAGGCTGTGGGCACATAGCTGCTATGTGTGCTCTTGGGCTCTGCTTTCACCTTGGATACTGGGAGGTTTGACATTCTTTTCATGAATTTTCAAGGAAATATATCTCCCATCTGGATGTAGACTGGCTGAAAAGAACTCAGCTGTGCCTCATTGGTGAATGGTTAAGCATACTGTTATACATCCATATAATGGACATTCAACGACAAAATAAGAATGAAGTATTGATACATAAAATGATGTGGATTAATCTCCAGAGAATTATGTTAAGTGAAAAAAAGCCAATCCAAAAAGTTTACATATTACATGATTCCATTATAAAACATGGCAAATGAAAATGAAAAAATTACAGAAATGAAGATTAGTCACTTCCAGGGGTTAAGGAAAAGGAAGGAGGGAAACAGGTATGGCTATAAAAGAGCAGCATGAGGGATCCCTGTAGTGATGAAACGTTCTGCATCTTGACTGCATTGATGTTAATATTCTGGTTTTAATATTATACCATGTTTTATATTAATGATATGTTACCATTGGGGGAAACTGGGTAAAGGGTATGTGGGATCTCTCTTACAACTTGTGATAACTTACAACTTACATGTGAACTAACTGCTTGTGAACCTACCTCAAAATAAGTTTAATTTAAAAAGAAAAGCCCTTTCTGTTCCTCTGTTTATCCCCTTTTCTTGGGTCCCTTGTGTAGGTGAACATTGAAGTACAAATGCTAAGTCATCTTGAGGATGGCAGTAATTCAGGAGGGCAGTTCAGTTCTGTAGTTGAGTAGGTGGCATACAGGAGGTGGCCTGAAAATCTACACCTTCCTTTCCCTCACCCCACTTCAACTCAAATAGCCTCTGCACTGTACTCAGCATGATACTCGAACCTCCTCCCATTAACACCTCTTTTGGGGACCCTCTCCGCAGGCCTACGCTCTTTGTGTTTGGAAACAAGTAATGCATCGATTGGTTGGCTTGATTACTATTACCAGCTGTTGTCACCAGGCACACAGCAAGGCTCTGAGATGCTAAGGAAAAAGGACAGAGACTTTGGGCCTGAGTATAAGAGAGAAGCCAGTGTATCTGTTCTCAAATTTTCCTTTCCAAGGATCATTCAAGAGCCTGCAGTTATCAAAGTATGAAGAACACCTTGGCCTGTGAGAAAGAGATTGCTAAGATAACAAAGAAATATATATATATTGTGATAACTTATATATATATACACACACACAGTTAACATAGATATACCTTTACATGCACACATATGTATATGTATGTACATACATACATATATATACATATATGTGTGTGTATATATGTACATATAGGTATACACACACACACGGCTCTTTTGTTTCCTGGAAGGAAACCAAGAGGCAGATAGGGACATGGTGGTGGTGAAGGGTAAAGATGGGCTTTCATGTTTCATCATTTTATACCTTGTCTACCATTAGAATTTTCCAGCCATTTTTTTCTTTGTCTTTTGGGGAAGTTTTTGGAGGCCAGCTACCCTGGCTACATGCCTCTGCTTGTCCCATTGACCAGTCACTCAGCTCAGGATGTCAGCAGCCCAGGAGGAAGCACTGAAAACTCCTTCTCCAGGATATTAAGGAAGGAAGGAAAGAAAATGACAGCAGGAGGCTGTTTGGGTAGGCCTGTGTGAATCACTGATTCCAGACCCGGGGGGTTGCTTTCCTCTTAGCTGCCTGGTCAAGGAAGCCACAACAATTCTCTGCCCCGCTAGGGGGTAAAAATGCCATTTGCTATGCCAAACCAGTGTCCCTCCTCCAGTGGGGGTGACATCCCTGGCTGGGCCCTTGCTCCCCGGGCTGATGGTTGTGGAGAGGGGACGCGTGCAGGTTTTGGATAAGGCTGCCTGTGGGGGCAGTGCCTCACCCCTCCAAGCTCTGGGCTAAGTGAAGTGTGAGTGATAAATGTGTGTGTTTTCTCCCTGCTGGGGATTTTCAGGTTGGAGACTATGACTTTGGCTATGGCTGGAGGTGAGGAAAAAAATTGGATTCTTCCTCCTTCCTGAGCACTGTTCCAATCTCAGGCTCCTGAGGACCAGAGAGCTGGAGGGAGTGGAGGGAATTATTTTAGAGTTTCGTGCAGCCAGGAGAAAGGAGATGAAGGCATCCAGCAAGAAACTGGCAAGGGCCTTCCACATCCTTGCACCTTTACTCATAGCATCATTGACCCCATCTGAGTTCCAGTTTCCACTCCTGAATGGGACAATCTGAAATACAGGCAAACAAGCAGCCAGGTGGATGGACAGGTGTGTGTTTAGAGACATTGCACAATGTCTAGTTACAAACTCCACTCATCTCTGCTCAGTCAGGCAGATCCCCTAGGACCACACCTAGAGCCAAGTTTGTGTTATGTTATTGGATATATAGCCCGAAAGTAATAAAACTGCATTGTAGACATTCTATACTATACAGACTTCCTCTAAATCTCCTCCACTACAAGAACGAGCCAGGAATGTGGTGAGTGATGGCGACTTTTCCTCCCCCGCTACTCCAACCCCAGCCAGGAGATTTCCAATGACTCTGAATACCGCCTGATGGGAGAGGAGGAGGAATGGGAAGAGGGGGAGGAAGAAGTAGTCAGGACTGATAGCTGCCATTAGCAAATGTCTATATAAGCATCATTATGTAAGCATTCCTCCCTAGGAGGCATCCTGTCCTCCCCCTAACCCACCATAGTATCTTGCTGGCTCTCCCCCACCCCATTCCTACTTTTTTGCCCATAATGTGAATTTATATCAGACTTGGCCTGTTTACAAATGTTGGGGGAGGGTTGGTGAAGGTCCCTGCCCTACCAAGTGTACTTTCTTCCAGTCTAGCTCCCTTAAAGGACAACTCTGGATCTGGTGGTCCCACTTGCCCCCAGCCTCCCTAGAGTGTTGTGAGGGCAGATATTCTCAAGGCACTCTGAGAAGCCTGGTGAAATGGCTCCATAGAAGCCATAACTCAGATCTCTAGCTCATCCTCCTGGACTTCGTGAGATGTCACTCCATTTGAGATGCTCTAATCAGCAGGGTCACATGGATGTAGACACTAAACCGCTTTGTCGCTCTCATTTCTCACCCTTAAACCCACCCACACCTTTGCCAGCCTTTAGTAGGAGCTCATTCAGTGAGCCTCAGGAGGTGGGCTGAGGGGATTGGGAAAGAGAAAGCAGGGAGACATGAACCAAAGGAAGGGGAGGAGAGACAGAGAGTGAGAGGGACCTTCTGGAATGGTTTGCACCTGTTCGGAAGTAAGGACATTTCACTATTCTCCATTTCTGGATCTACTGATTATAGAGATTTTTCTTTTCTTTTCTTTTCTTTTCTTTTCTTTTCTTTTCTTTCTAGACAGAGTCTTGCTCTGTCACCCAGGCTAGAGTGCAGGGGTGCAGTCTCTGCTCACTGCAACCTCCGCCTCCCAGGTTCAAGCGATTCTCGTGCCTCAGCCTCCCAAGTACCTGGGACTACAGGTGCCAGCCACCATGCCTGGCTAATTTTTTGTACTTTTAGTAGAGATGGGGTTTCACCATGTTGACCAGTCTGGTCTCGAACTCCTGACCTCAAGTGATCCACCCGCCTCAGCCTCCCAAAGTGCTGGGGTTACGGGCATGAGCTGCTGCACCCGGCCGATTATAGAGATTTTTCCAGAGCCGCATGTTTAAAAAGCCTGGTCAGTCCTGAAGGTTTGAGTCAGTCCTGAAGGTTTCAGTTAAATTTGTCCTGCATGTTTTAGAGTCACTGGAATCATTGGTTAGAGCCAGGAAGATCAGATTCCCCCCAAAGCAATGGAGGCATTTATCTAGGAACTGGGGTTTGGAGGGAGTCATCATGGTGTTTGTACTTTGTCTTTTGCTGGAAGCAAGTGGCTGAGCTATGTTGCACCTGGAAATCTACGTTATTGGCCCGGCATCTTAAGAATGTGCCCAATTTTCTTAGTAGAGGTTATTCCCATCCGGAATGCCAAGTAATGGAATGTATGCCCTCTTGGGATTTACAAAGGATGAACACTTTCCAAAATCCAGAGCTAAAAAAAAAAAAAAAACTCTTCCCCGAATAGTTGTTTTTGTAGTCCTATCTTCTTATCCAGCCTTATCCAGCTCCTACCATGTTATTCTAACATTTTCTACTGGTCTGTTCTAATGATGGGCTTTTGGGTATGTGGTCATTTTCAAGTCAATGCTATGACCACAGATCCCACAGAATAGTAACCACAAAGTCCCTCAACAAGGTGTTTTATTCACTACCTATGATTCACTCAGCACTGTAACATGGCAAATATAAGAAAAAAATGTGCAGTTTGGGAGGCCGAGGCAGGTGCATCACTTTAGGCCAGGAGTTCAAGACCAGCCTGGTCAACATGGTGAAACTCCGTCCCTACAAAAAATACAAAAATTAGCCAGGTGTGGTGGTGCACACCTGTAATCCCAATTACTTGGAAGGCTGAGGCACAAGAATCACTTGAACCCTGGAGGCAGAGGTTGCAGTGAGTGGAGCTCACACCACTGCACTCCAGTCTGGGTGACAGAGCGAAACTCCATCTCAAAAAAAAAAAAAAAAAAAAAAAAAGAAAGAAAGAAAGAAAAGAAAAAAAGAAAATGTAAGAAATGTGTGGTTTTTTTTTTTCCTCCAGAGACTTCTAATCTAAGTTAAGGAGAAAAGTTATATGCATTTGAAACACCACGAGGACAACAAAAGACAGTATATAATAAAATGTGAAATGGAAATGGTATGATAATAGCAATTCCTATCAGTTATTGAGGTCTTCCTAAGGGCCAGGCACTATGCTAAAGGCATCACGCTTATTATCTCATTTTAATCCTCATAACAAAACAACCCTTTGAGATGGGTTCTGTTAATATCTCCACTTTTGAGCCAAGGGAACTCAGTTTACAAAAAGTAAATAATTTGCTGTAAGGCAGCTGGTAAATGCAGGCAGAGCAAACATCCCATTCCCAACTTTTTATTTTGAAAACACTTCAAAATTACAGGTAAGTTGAAGAATACTGTAATGAAGACCCATATATGCCTCACCTACATTCACCAACTATTAACATTTTACCACATTTGCTTTATCATTCTCTCTCTCTCTCTTTCACCATACACACACACACACACACACACACACACACACACACACACACAAAATCCTATGCATTTTTTTCTGACCTAATTGAGCATAAACTGCAGATATCATTACACTTCCTTTCTAAATACTTCAGCATGTATTTCCTTTTTTTTTTTTTTTTGAGACAGAGTCTCGCTCTATCGCCCAGGCTGGAGTGCAGTGGCACGATGTCGGCTCACTGCAAACTCCGCCTCCCGGGTTCACGCCATTCTCCTGGCTCAATTTTTTGTATTTTTAGTAGAGATGGGGTTTCACCGTGTTAACCAGGATGGTCTCGATCTCCTGACCTTGTGATCCGCCCGCCTTGGCCTCCCAAAGTGCTGGGATTATAGGCGTGAGCCACCGCGCCCAGCCAGCATGTATTTCCTAAGAACAAAGACATTTTCCTACACAATCACAATGCAGTTACCACACCTCAGAAACTTAAACAGTGTCAGAATTTGAACACAACTCTGACACCAGAGCCTTGACCACAGGTGCTATGAGATTTCAGTAGAAGGAGCCATCAATGCAGTTTGGGGATTATAAGATGGATTTTCTGTGGACTCTCTACTTCTGATTATTTGAAGTAATGGAAGGAAGGAGTTACACAGAGAATCACAAAGCATGCATTATCCAAACGCTAAATTAAAGCTCATCGTTTTCAGAGTGTGTTCTATTTGGGTGGGAAGGGAATGATACAGATTTGCCTTTCTAATTAGCTTCTTTTCTGGTCAATATTAAAATTGGTCTTTCTTAACTGCCTGCTGACATTACAACTGGGGTAGGTATTCCAGAAGTTATTCTTTGATTAAAAACACAATTACAGGAAATGTACTAAGTGGGTAAGCAACAGCCACATATGAATAATGGAGAACTAACCACAAATTTGAGTTAGAAAGGAATTCTAGTTAGAAATTCTAGCCACAGGTCAGAATTTAGCATCTACAACATAAATCTAGTACTTGCTAAGTTATGTGTCTTTTCCCCGAAGTTAACAAGAGAGGGTCGCACGTACTGCCCTGTCCAGAGACCCCAGCCTACCCACCCAGTGAAATTCCAGAAGCAGGGTGTTGGCTATTTCAGGCTGAAAGGAAGAAAAGGCCTCTGCTACCAGACTTGCCAAGATCCCCTGAAGGGACCCCAGCCTAAATTTCTTCTTTCTTCTTATTCTTATTTGGGCAAACCCAATTTGGAAAGCCTGTCAGATTAGGCCCAGCTGGACAGTGTTTAATGCCCCTCGTGAATACATGCACAGGAGAAATCACGACCTTTTGAAACTCTTGATTCCTCTAAGTCATTTTAAAAAGCAGAATCCTGCATCTGCATTTGTTTCGCGTGTCGCACTCCCACTAGGCACTTTTAAAAAATCAAATAATTGCAGATCTCTGCATCTCAGAGGCCAAGGTAGGGACACACGCCTCTTTATGGGACTGAGACTGGGAAAAGTGCCCTACTGGGTCTTCCAGGCAGTCAACGTTAGGTCACACTTTTGCTCGCTGTCTCTCTCTCTCTCTCCAGTTCTTTTGGTTTTCTGTGGACACAATCTGATCTTCAACATCTCTGAATCCATGTAGTGTAAGCCATGTTATAACTGGGGTTCCCTGTGTACACACAACCTTTGGTAGGGACCTTCATCTCAAGAGCAGAAAATATTTCACAATTTTACGGAAATTCTTGCTTTTTTGGTTCATGGCCCCAGACTGGCTAAGGGAGTAAATAGTTTTCCTTAGGACTGAACAAGAACAGCTTAGAACACCTCAAAAACAGTGTTCACATCTAGATGGGAATGCTTGCAGCTTTGCTACTTAAATTTTCTTTCTTCCCTGTCTTCTCTCTTCTCCCCTCTGCTCCCCTCTCCCTCCAGCCTGCACCATCTAAAATGCCAGAAAGCGATTTATTTACATCTCCTTCCCAAAGCCCTTGAGTGTCTTTTACTGCTCGGATAAAAGCCTCTACTCTTTCCTTAGAGTTTCATCTCCAAATTACTTCTCACACTCAGCCCTGCAGGGATACAGAGAGGCTAAGAAAGAGCATCTGGTATTTTGCACTAAGGATGCAGTAGTGGCGGGAAGATGGAGACAGAGGAAAAAGGGGAGTTAACAGTTCCCAGCCATGTAAGGAACAAGCCCAGCCCTTTTTGGAATGAGATCAGAAGACAGCGAGAGGCCTTGGAGAAGAAATTTTATCTGGCTGGTTATTGCTTCGGCCTGCGGGTCTGGGGCTGCGTGCGTGTGGGCGCTTGAAGTGCCGAGCTGCCCCCACGTGGCAGCCTCTAAGGGCATGCCTACAGCGCGGGCTCCCATGCACCCCAGCAGGCAAGGCACGTAACCGGCCAGCGGCTCCCTCAGCAGCACCATGGCTAGCTTTCATGCTTGCCTCAAGATTTCAGAGTAAGTGGCGGGCGCAGCCGACCTACTCCCCCTAGACACCACGGAGTGGAGGGTGGCAGAACGCCAGCCGGCCTTGCAGGGGCTCCTACCCGCCCAAGTGGTGCGCTCGCCGCAAAGACGGGCGGCGAGGAATGACCCGGGGGTGGGTGGCGGGCAGCGAGACACCTCTGGGCTCGAACTTGCAACATCATTCCCCTGTGCAGCCCGCCGGTTGGGGGCGGTGTCCTCCTGGGAGAGCTCGCGCAGGTGTGCGTGTGCGTGGGAAAGCTCAGCAGCGGGAGAGCCCTCCACCCAGCTTCCGGGACTCGGCAGGTCGGGGGACACAGAGACAGGTCAACTCTACGTGGGGAAATGAGGGCCGGCTGGACGCCTTGAGGCTTCTCTGCGTTTCACGCTTCCTCTCCTTCCTGCCCGGCACCCCTACCTTGCTCACCTGGGCCCCAGGGACCCAGGGGCCAGGACGGGAAGTCGAACGTATTCCCAAGGCTGTTGCAGTTGTGGTTGGTTGACTTGCAAAGGCAAGACGGAGGGAAGCACCAAAGGGGAACTTGGCCCAGCTGCAGTGACTGACCTGGAAATACCTAGTTATTTCCGGGGTTTCCTGTCCTTTACACCGCGATTCCCTACTTCTTGGTGCAGGGATACTTTGTGGCACTCCTACAGCCTTGGCTTTGCCAGGGTTTGTAAGAAATGGCTCAAGTATGAGAAGGGAGATCTGCACAAGGGTGATGTTTATATAACAGACAGACCAGGGAGAGAGACTGGACAAAGCTATAGATTCTCTATGTGTCAAGAAACCTAGCCAACATCATCTCAAAGTAAAGCACCCCACAAACCTGGATTTTACAAGGCTCATTTCATTGATTAGTAACACCATTCAAGTAACTGACGGCAATAATTCTGTCAAATAATGTGGCTCAATTACATCGGAACATGATGTTTTGGCACTAGTAAGCAGCCAGCAAGCAGCTAGAATGACTGACAATAAATGATCTTGTAGGGAGATAAGGGAGATGGGGGACTGGGGCCAAGAAGTGGAAGAGAGAAGAGAGGAAGGCAAAGAGAGAGGTGGAAAGAGAGAGGGAAACACGGATGAGTAGAGAGAAATTACCTTAAATTTTCTGAGTTGTCTTAATTTTCTAAATTTGTTCCAAGCTGTACAATATGCAGTCTCCCAGTTACTTGATGGGGTATTATCTCCAAGATGTATATTCTTATTATGTGTCCACAGTGTTGTTTTTGGATGTTGTGTGTGCATATGTTTACATATTGCAAGCAATTCCAAAAGGAAGAAGATATTAACCAAAATGGATTTAGTCATATGGTTAATTAGTGGGTATGTGATTGTACATGATTATTGCCAATTTTCAATCATGGAGTGAACACTCTTCTTTTCCCTTAACTATTCCAACTTGGAATCACAGCCAGAAACCCATTTCACTCATTGCAAGTCTCCAGTCATTGGGAGTTGCATGGGTTCATCTGGCCCTGCAATTCTCTCCCTACATGGAAACACGCTGCATGAACAAGAACTGGCAGCCTCCAGCCTGCAGGCCCAAAGTAGAATTCCATGTGATTTCTAATGGTACTCCACCTGGAATGCTAAAGTGAAGTGGTTCAGGTATGGACGTGTGGGTAGATTGGCTGCCCATTTCCGCTTCTTCCCCAAGATCAGTACCATAACATGCTCCCATTTTTCTGCTGGTGAGTGGGCCTGGACTCTTGAAATGCTGCTGATCCCCATAAAAAAGTGTCCTTGGCAACTATTGTAAAACCCTGTCTCCAGGGCTATCATCTCACTGTTGTGCCCTCAATCTATGGCCTTGAATGGATGCTGTGGATGTTACAAGGCTTTCTCTGTGTAATTCATGGTAGCACCAGATGACAGAGACATTGTCAGTGAGTGCTTTGGGAGGGCCAAGGGAGATGATAACAGCAAGCATTTTACTCCCAGGTGAGCTTCCAAGCCCTTTCTCCCTGGGGCTCAGTGCTAGCTTATGTTAGATTTTCCTACTTGCAAACGAGCAAGGGGCCTTTCTTGGGGCCCCTTCACCCTAACGTCTACTTTCTGTGGAGGGAATTTGGAGCAACCTGAGGTCTTTAGGTTGGAAGAGGAAAATCAGTGGACAAAATGGCTTGCTCTTATGGCCTCAGGTGAAGAAGTCTCAGTCCGAGCTCATGTTTATTGAATCTGGGCTGAAGGTACAGGAGAAATGATAAGAGGGCATTTGAGATTAAGGAGCCAGGGCCTTTACAAATAAGTGGCATAGAGTGTTTCACAGGACCTAAAAGGGAAAAGAAACTTGGTATACATTTAAAAACAGTGTGTACCTACACTGTAGCTAGCTTTGTGCCGAGCCCTCTGGGAGAAACTTTTCCTTTCCCCTCCCGGAGCCAAGCAAGCACAGTGCCTGGCACAAGTATTTGTTGAAGGAATCTTGTTAACTGAACCAAGATGCACTTAAGGAGCTTGCCTTCTTAGGGGGTGACCAGGCCAGTAAACAACAGTTTGCAAGAGGTGGAGGGTGGGGACATAAGCTCAGTAGGAGAGAATGTAAAGGAGAGTAGGAGCACTTGGAAGCGAGCACATGGAGGAACTCTCGGGTCCTCTTCTTTGAGCTTTTTCCTAGGCTCCACGTGTTGTGGGAGAGGAAGACTGGGAGGGAAATGGTGCTGGCTCAAACATTCACTGCTCCCCCTGTAAACCTTGGGCACTCTCACACTCTCCATCCCCCTAACACTCCCACCTCCCCGCAACACAGGGAGGTTTCCTAGGATCACAACTTGGCCAAATCAGCAGGGTTGCACTTTCTCAACGAAGCCCAATAGGCCTTGAAATTCAAATTTGGGCAAAACACAGGATTGGTTCACAGTCTCCTCTCCCGCATACAATCGCAGTCTAGATTTTATATATAAATATATACATTTATCATAGTGGAGATGTTTGAAATGTCTGGCCAGTGGTGGAATGGGTATGTTCAGAGCAGCCATCCATATTCTTGTGGGTCTTGACTCCATGGCAAGAGCCTCAGTGGCACTTTGCTCTAATCAAATGAGTCTGTAGTTTAAAAACCCAGTTTGGGTTTTTAAATTCCTAACCAGTTACTGTAGATATAGATCTTGCTCAAGATAAGTAGTTATTAAGTTCTGTTACTATTTTCATAGAGATGGAAGGACAGCAGGTTACAGGAGAATTATCAAGAGTGGTGAATATGCTTATTGGAAGAAGGGAGAAAAGAGCAGTAGACTTGAATTATGTGACACCATATTGCCCAAGTATAAAAGGAGATGAAGGCAAAGCAAAATAACTTTTTAAATCCGACAAGACCCTGTAATGGTGGGATGGGTGACAATGTCTTCACTTTAAGGGTAAACAAAGTGGGCCCCAGAGGTTTTAAGGTATTCTCTTTGGGTCATACAGTCAGTGACAATACCAAGATTAGACTCCTGAGTACCCTGACTCCCAGCATAGAGCTGTCTAGCTCAGATAGATGAAAGATCGTCATCTGAGTAGTAGACCAAAATCATACATTGTGGGATACTGTGGCCTCTCTCTCTGGGACTGCTGCAGAGGTCAATTCAGCCTAAGGCAAAATGGTGAGCTCAGGCAACTTTTTGTTATGGTTTTTGAACAGAGTCTCTTACTCTGTCACCCAGGCTGGAGTGCAGTGGAACAATCATAGCTCCCTGCAGCCTTGAACTCCTGGGCTCAAGTGAAACTCCTGCCTCAGCCTCCCAAGTAGATGGGACTACAGGTGTCTACCACCATGTCTGGTTAATTTTTAAAAAATCTTTTTATAGAGACAGGGTCTTGCTATGTTGCCCAGACTGGTCTCAAACTCCTGGGCTCAAGTGATCCTCTCACCTCAGCCTGGGATTACAGGCATGAACCACTGTGCCTAGCCCAGGGCAACTTTGTTTTTGGCAACCCCAGTCTCTCCTGTTACAACCCATTTCCGATTTCAGTACGCCTTCCACTCCACGTGTTCTGGGCCTGAACTTTGCCCTTCTCTCCAAGCCTGTCTTCTCCAGGCCTTTCGCCTTCTAGGCCGTGGATTTCCTCTTGGCCAACACATTGCCATCTTGTGGCCCAGGGGCTAGCTCTTAGCCAACTGACCTGTGATGACAGGTTAGTAGACATTAATGATTAACTCCTGATAATGTGTATTTCAACAGGACCTGGATGCTTTTGTGTCACTCCAGTGATTGCTGGTAATCTTGGGGATCTAGCCAGGATAGTGAGCCCCTCACATCATGGTAGTCAGCTTCTCCTACTCCAAGAACAGGATTCAGGAAAGCGAGGCTGAGAGCTTCTGCAACAGGTACTTGACACCTGACCAGGGAATTACTATTGTAAATTATGTGTCAGTCTGCTCCCCTTGGCTGCAAAACTTCCCTGATGCCCCTGGAAGCAGTGTGGGTTGCAATTTGCGATTAGAAGCCATAAATATTGACTTGTAATGCGGTCCAGTTGCTGGTATTCTGGGGATCCATGCATTCTCTTTTGGCCCTGAGTAGCCCCCTGGAATTCAGATGCTAGAAGACAGCCAACCCTGAAGTGCCCTCTACTGACCTGGGCCCATCTCCCCATAGCATCTGTAACCAGTTCTCCAGAACCCGAGACCTTGTGGCATACCTAGCTGCATGGAGAGAACAATGATGAACATGAAATTTGACTCTATGTGACATTCCAGTTGGGGAAGGCAAATTTAGGCCCTTCGAAAGCACCAAAAATGTGTAGCTGCAGCTTAGCCTGCCAGATCAGACCCAACTTCCACTCCTCACTATAATTAGGAGTGTTTAATGTGGTCATTAGAGATCACTGTGGCACTTCACTTCCTTCTCTCCCTCCCTTCTTTCCTGTTTTTTTTTTCCCCCTAGTTTTAGAAGAAAGATTGTTAACTCCCCTGGCAAGGGGCTCAGTCTGGGCGTCGCATTTTGCTAGCTTGCATTCACTCAGTTGCATTTTTCATTCATGAGAGCAATAGGAGGATTGATAGGTGCCATTGGAGTGGCAGGTACCAGTGTAGGGGTCGGAGGGAGGAGGTACTGTCCCAGGCCCCTGGCCTCACCCTCTGTAGGGAATTAGGGGGAAACTGGCTCTTGGGTAATTTCTTGAATATATTATTTGCCATATTTACCAGTTTACCTAAAGTTTTTTCTTTCAGTTATTTAGAACATAAAGTATTTAAGTCTTTGCAAAAATTCATTTAGAAGAAAATGATTTTAAAAGCTTTTGGAGATTTCTCTAAACATGTAGTCAACAGGTTTCATTTGGTCTTTAGCAGCATTCTAAGGGATGTTCCATTTGTTATAGGGAGGTTTGGTTTCCTTGGAAACATATGAAAAATGCGGAAAAGTATATTATTTCATCAGGAGCCAAAATTTCAGCATATTATATGGGAATGCTTACATTTGTTTCTTTTAAAAAATTTATGTATTTTCTTGATTGACAATGGAATATTTGTGTATATTTATGGTGTACAACCTGATGTTTTGATATATGTATACATTGTGGAATGATTAAATCAAGGCAACTAACATATCCATCACCTCATATACTTATTTTTTGTGCACTAGCTTCTTTTGAATCCTTTGAAAGTGCATTTTCAGTTGTATCAACTTTAGCATTTTTAGAATTCTTTCCTCAGTTTCTCATATAGCACAATTTTTTGTTGTGTGTTATTTCTGGAAATTAGTAACCAAAATGTAAAATGCGATGTGATTGACCCTGTCATTTCCTAATTGATTTTCTATTTTAGCATTCTTTTAGCTTTTTAAACCAATCTGCTTCTTATCCTTCCTTCACAGTTTCATAGTTATGGTCAATGGATAGCAAATTTGAGGAATGAATCCTACAATGTATTATAGTAATCCTTTCTTGGCATCTTTACTCTCCTTCTACTGCTTTACTCTTTCATGAAATCTTCAATAGCTATCAAAACCGCCCATTCAATTCAAATTGCTATAAACTTTATAATTCACTAGAAGAAATTAGTTTTAGTGAATTGGATTGCTTTCAGAAGATCAAGTTAAGTTAGTGAAGGCTTGCCATTTGATTACTTCAAATACATATATAGTAAATACATATATAGTACTTACCTTGACCCAGTACCTCAGGGTCAAGGTAGGTACTTGTTCTCCTACCAGCTGGATGAGCTCACCTCACCTGCCACTCACCTCCTGCTGTGTGGCCCAGTTCCTAACAGGCTACAGACCAGTAGTGGTCTGTGGCTTGGGGGTTGCGGGCCCCTGTTGTATGCTATTACTTCAAATGCATGTATAGTACTTACCCTCAACTGGAGGGTGACAGGGGCATGTGGGGGATAATTTTGCTCCCCAGGGGACATTTGGCAATGTCTGGAGACATTTTTGGGGCCAAGGTATGCTACTGACATCTAGTGGTTAGAGACCCAGGGATGCTGCTAAACATCCAAGGATGAGCAGGAAGAGCCATCCCCTACCTCCCACCAAAGAATTTTGCAGCCCCAAATGTCAATCATCCCTAGATTATGAGATTCTACCTTAAACTAATAACAGTTTCCCAAAGTAGAAGTCTGAGGAGGACCCACCTTAAGAGCATTTAGACCAGCACTGTCCACTCGAAGTTTCTGTGATAATGGAAATGACCTCTATCTCTGCTGTCCAATAAGATAGTCACTGGCCACGTGTGGCTACTGAACCCTTGCAGGGTGGTTAGCATAACTGAAAAACTGAGTATTTAATTTTATTTTATTTCAAGTAATTTAAAATTAAACAACCACATGTGGCTAGTGGCTTTCATATTGGATTCAGTGTTAGAGGCATTATGATCTAGTGGAGCATAGTCCTGGGTTCATGTCCACAGTCTACCACTTTCTAGCTTTATGGTCTTGAGTATGTCATCTAGGCCTTCTGAGCCTCGGTTTTCTCATCTGCAAAACAAGAAGTAACAATGGTACCTACTTTTCAGGATGGTGAGTATCAAATTCAATTATGCCTGAGAAATAAAACATATAGCAGTATCCAGCACAGTAAGAATTTGAGAGATGTTAGCAATTATTGCTAGAGATTTGTGATAAGTATAGTAATTGTCATCATGTAAGTGAGTCTTGTGCAGGGCTTAAAAACAAGACCTCCCCTGCAACATTATTTAAAGGTCACTTCAGAGGCAGAGCTCCAACTCTCTGCCCTCACAGGATTCCTCTAGGCATGTTCCCATGCCTCTTTGGCCGCATCTGCAAAGTGGGAATAATAAAATGCTTCTCTCCTAGCTGTCTATGCTACAGCATTGTTGGGATGTGCTCTGAAGAGTACAAAGCCCTCTGGAAGTATAAGGTTTGTGCCATAAGTTTGCACATTGCAGCTGTGCTTTCATCCAGATTCAGTACAAAATTCCTGCCTTGGTAAAACTGTCTTAAATTTGGAATGTAAGTGTCTGAATTGGGAAGGTTGTACCGGAGAGCAGCAGGAAACCGGGAGTTCCTCACGATATTAGGCCCTGCTCTGTTGGTCACCTGACCAGGGTATGGCAGGACAGCCCAGGCACCATTTTAAGGATGCATTGAAGCTTGGCATTTGGGGCTGGGAAGCCAGAGCACTATATGGACAAACCTGTCTCCCAGGCTCCTAATGAAGGAGCAAGGCATCTGGTTCAAGGGGAAAGAAGAAAGTATACAAGGGGAAAGTATAGTGTGCCATCAAAGGCCATACTGCCCAAGGGTTCAGCCTCTTAGGCAGAGTGTCTGGACTGACAGATATATATGTACACATGTGGAAAATATTTTGGTACCATATAGTAGAAAGTGCATGGGGCTTTGGAGTCCAATATGGGTTTGAATCCTCACAATGCTACTTACTAGCCATGTGGCCATAGGTGAATGCCTTAACCTTTCTGAGCCTTAATTTTCTCATCTGTAAAATGGAGATGATTCCTACCTCACAGTGTTGTCACAAAGATTAAATCAGGTAACTGGCGGGCACAAGTAGGTTGCCCTCAGTAAATATGAGTTCCCTTGTCACCTTATGTTGACAAACAAAGAGCGACCATTAACCAATTAGCTAGTCATGATCCCATTTCTGTTCCTTTGGGATAGCCAAAGGAAATGAAAGTTTCTGCTGTTGGTATAGGAAAGCCATTTAGTCCTTTCTGGAGAAGAGGAAAGGGGAAGGATTTTCCTTGCTGTGCCACTGCAGTGTCCAAAAAAGCAGTCTGAACTGTTTAAGAACAGACTCGGGTGAAAGGTTAAAAGCACAGGGCCTGGGTGGTCACAAATACAGTTAATGAGGAGCCTGAGCGGCCTCACCTGGGCTTGATACTTGACCCAAAGAAGTCACTCCATTCTGTGAACCCAGAGAGAGGCTTTCTGGGGACAATCAGTTTCCCAGGAGTCTGGGATTGAAACTCAAGCCATATCTGTGGCCTATTGATCCAATGGTGGCTAATGGGCCAAGGGCACAGGTTGGATCCAGTTGGCTTTGCCCTCACACACCCATGGGCCCCAACCCCCAATACAGGTAACCATTGGACAAACCTGCTGGTTACTGGGAGGCTGATGGAGAGAGTATGGGTAACTGCAGAAGTCTCATCCCCTATTTTCGGGAAACTGATGAAGAGCAGGGAACATAGGTCATTAACACCATGGAGAGGAAAGCCTTCTGGTGGAGAAGAGAGAGTAATACCAATAATAGTGAACATGTCTTGAGTGCTTACTGTGTTTTATGCCTCATGCCAAGAGCTTTATATGAGTGATATAGTTTAGATACTTGTACCCTCCAAGTCCCATGTCGAAACCTGATCCCCAATGTTGGAGGTGAAGCCTAGTGGGAGGTGTGTGGGTCATGGGAATGGATCCCGCATGAATGGCTTGGTGCTCTACCAGTGGTAATGAGTGAGTTCTCACTCTATTACTTCACATGAGATCTGATTGTTGAAAAGAGCCTGGAACCTCCTCCCCTCTCTTTTCTCTTTCTTTTCTTTATTCCTTTTTTTTTTTTTTTTTTTTTTTTTTGAGATGGAGTCTCACTTTGCTGCCCAGGTTGGAGTGCAGTGGCATGATCTCAGCTCACTGCAACCTCCGCCTCCTGGGTTCAAGTGATTCTCCTGCCTCAGCCTCCTGTAGCTGGGATTACAGGCATGCGCCACCATGCCCAGCTAATTTTGTATTTTTAGTAGAGATGGGGTTTCATCATGTTGGCCAGGCTGGTCTTGAACTCCTGACCTCAGGTGATTCACCCACCTCGGCCTCCCAAGGTGCTGGGATTACAGGCATGAGGCACTGTGCCCACCTCCTTCCTTTCTTTCACCATGTAATCTTCACAAACCAGCTCCACTTCTGCCATGATTAGAAGCTTCCTGAGGCCTTCACCAGAAGCAGATGCTGGCAGTCTTATATAGGTTGCAGAACGATGAGCCAAATCAAAGTCTTTTCTTTATAAATTACCCAGCCTCAGATATTCCCTTATAGCAATGCAAAATGGACTAATGCAGTGAGTTAGTTCACCACGTTGTCTGTGAGAGCAGGGCCCTTCTCTTTATTGAGCACTGCTCTGGGCTCTTCTTAGCACATACCAGGAGCTCAATGAACAATTATTAAATGAATGAATCTTCACAGTTAGCCTATGATGAAAGTACTACACTTAGCCCCACTTATCAGCTAAGGAAATTTAGGTTTTGAGCAGTTCAGTGTCTTGCCCAAGATCACACACCTAGTAATTGACAAGAACTAGGATTCAAACCTAGATTTGTCCAGCTTCATAGCCTAAGCCTTTCACAATTATGTTATGCTTCCTTCTCAGAAGGTCAAAGTGCCAGATTTCTCTTTCTGTGACAAAAGCACATCTGCTTAGAAACTACTGGATCAGAGTCAAGAGCACTACACAAAGACTTATTATGATGTTCATACTTCTTTCATTCTACCTATTCCCTTCCTCTCCTAAATTCTGTCCCCAGACCCTTCTATTATCATGTTCATTCTGTAAATCAGGCAACTGAGGCATGAAGGGATTATATGACTTACCTTAGGCCACACAGCTTGTCAAGATCTGCATTAGTCTGAGGTTCTGGTCCTCAAAAATTTCCCAGCCTCATAGGAAGAGGGAGAGTTTCATCTAATGAGGCCAAGGCCCCAGGAGAAAAAATTAACAAAGGGCCCCATATTGTTAAATCAACTTGCTTGAACTTTTAAAAGTAGAAAAAAAATACTTTACCTATCTAATTTGAACATTTTGAACCATATTTCTTGCTACAAACACAAAAACTTAGAACAATATAATTCAGTTATCTACTATAACATATAAGGGAGATGTTCAAAATGAGAAATAGAAACAAGAGAACAAGAAAAGAAGAGATATGGACCTGGGAAAGTCCAGATATGAGTAAGAAAAGAGCAACAGCACAGGAGGCAGTGTATTTCAGAAAAATATTGCTACAGAAAGTTGATAAAGTCATGTTGCATTTTTACATTAACGAGGTCTTTATTTCTTATTTCCTGGCCTGTGAACTTCATGAGCTAAGGACTAACTAGCCCATCCTATGAACTAAGGATCGTGATACTTCTTCCTTGCTGCATTTAGATCTTCCCTTTCCATAAGCCCAACTGTCCTGGGAAAATGGAGAGGAAAGTAAGTCAAAGGGAGAGTCTTCTGAGCTAATGGGAGAAAGGAAAGGGTCCTGGGAGCACAGGCGCATCTGCCTTCTCAGATTTGCAACAGAACCCAGTAGATCAGGCACGGAAAGTTTCCTCTCTAGAGTTTGCCATCAAGCATGTGAACAGAGGTTTCTGCTTTAGTTCACTGTTCATTTATGATAGTTGGAGGGGTATCCAGAAACCTGTTAAGGGAAAGAGAAGGGGGAAAATCCTCACTAAACCTCCAAAACCTTTTTTTTTTTAATGGGGTCTTGCTGTGTTGCCCAAGCTGGCCTCGAACTCCTGGGCTCAAGCAATCCTTTTGCCTTAGCCTCTCCAGTAGCTGGGACTACAGGAATGTGCCACCATGCCCAGCCATGCCCTATTTTTGAAGGACATAATTTTAAGTTCTTCAAAAGAACTTAAAATTGTGAAGAATGTTTGTTCCTTTTGTCCTTGTGGCTCCAGAAGCCAAACATCAATGATCCTGAGACTTATTTTATACAGAAATGGCTTATGTTTGCTTCTTCAGAGTTAGAGGAAGGAGGAAACTCTTTGGGATGAGGTAGTTCTCTTTAGAAGTGGAGGAAATAATGAGTGGGGAAGTTTTAGTTAAATCTGCAACCTGTGCTTTTTTTTTTTTTTTTGGAAAGAGTCTTGCTCTGTTGCCCAGGCTGGAGTGCAGTGGCACAATCTCAGTTCACTGCAATCTCTGCCTCCCAGGTTCAAGCAATTCTCCTGCCTCAGCCTCCTGAATAGCTGGGATTACTGGTGCATGCCACCACGCCCGCTAATTTTCGTATTTTTAGTAGAGATGGGGTTTTACCATGTTGGCCAGGCTGATCTCAAACTCCTGACCTCAGTTAATCCACCCGCCTCGGCCTCCCAAGGTGCTGGGATTACAGGTGTGAGCCACCACACCCAGCCTGTGCATTTTTTAATGAGAAATATAGCTTAGGTTTCTAAACAATCTGAAAGTAAGACAGTGTTCTGCAATATTGAAAGGCTTCTAAAAGGCTTGCTGTGAAGGCTGGGCCACCATTGGCCAACTCAGGGAGGGCTTATAGTTAGCCTCTGCAAAATCTGGCTACTCTAGGATGAACTGGGAACTTTGAAAGATCATCTCAGGAAATAATGGAATCCAAGAATGCTTGGGCTAAAAATAACCCTAGACTTCAAGTCTAGTTCAACCACTTAGTCCTTAGGGAAGTAAACGGAGGCTCCAAGAAAGGACTCCATGTGCCCCAGGCCTCACAGCTAGTTAATCGCAGAGCTGGGGTTTGAACTGTCCAAAAATTGCTGGAGGCCTCATTGGAGGCTCACACCTTAGAAGTGTTTATTAGAAGAAAAATATCTCCATCTGTGGTCACGATTTTCTCTAGATATCATTCAAATTGCTTTTTCTTCACCACGCTTGCCTTACCATCCATTTCTTTTTATTATTTATTATTCAAGATGTAGATGTAGGAGGTACAAGTGCAGTTGCATTACATGGACATATTGCGGGTAACTGCAGAATGTCTCATCCCCTACTTTAGGGAAACTGTTGAAGAGCAGGGAACACAGGTCATTAACACCGTGGGGAGGACAGCCTTCTTGTGCAGAAGGGAGAGTAATACCAGTAACAGTGAACATGTATCGAGTGCTTACTATGTGTTATGCTTCTTGCCAAGAGCTTTATATGAGTGATACAGTGTGGATACACTACTAGTGCACCCAACACCCTAGTAGTATACACTGTACCCAATAGGTAATTTCTCACCATCCACTCCCCTCCCACCTTCCCACTTTCCTGAGGTTCCAATGTCTATTAATCCACACTCTAGCTGCCATCCATTTCTTATGGCTTCCCAATTCAGGTTTTCTGTTTCAGCCATGCCCTGTACCCAAGGTGATTTACAGCAGAGTTTCCTTAAAGCGAGGTATTTGGAGCCCTCACCTCCCAGGAGTCACTTGGAAGGTTCTGGACTTGCAGGTTCCTGGGCCCCACTCCAACTGAAGAAGCAGCATCCCTGCGAGTGAGTGCCAAGGAATCAGTGATTGTTACACATGCTCTTGACTTACAGCCTTCCTCCTTGAACCTTATACTCACAGTTTGCCTTTATCTGTCATGGGAGTTTTGAAAATCCCACTATTTATTGAGCACTTTCTTTGTGCTACTTTCTATGCATCTCATTTATTCCTCACATGCTGGTGTATACTTTTCTCTCATGCTCAAGTGGACAAGTGGGCAGTGTCCAGCTGGGTCAGGGGCCAACCACCTGCCACCCCCATTTAGGAGCTTCTCCCGGTCACTGTGAAGACAGATGCTATCCCCAGTGTGGCTTTTTCTTTTTCCTAGGTCATTCTGACTAGGGATTCTTGTGCCTGAAGTTTAGAGAAGCCCAACAGATTTCTGCTCTCCTGGCGTTCACTGCCACTTTTCTTTTCCTTCCAGGTAGCATACTGTAGGAGGAAGAGCTTGGGCACATTATTCACTCCTTCCTGGTCACTAGGGTTTGTGGATGTCACCTGCTCTCTCTGTCCTCATCCGTAACTCATCTGTGCTGTCTCTCAGTGCCTCAGTGCTCAAGCTGTCAGCAAACTTTTCTGCCTAGCACCTGGAGCATCTCAAGTTCTGCCTTCTTGGCCGGGTGCGGTGGCTCATGCCTGTAATCCCAGCACTTTTGGAGGCCAAGGCGGGCAGATCACCTGAGGTCAGGAGTTTGAGACCAGCCTGGCCAACATGGTGAAACCCCGTCTCTACTAAAAATACAAAAATTAGCCAAGTGTGGTGGCACATGTCTGTAATCCCAGCTACTCAGGAAGCTGAGGCATGAGAATTGCTTGAACCTGGGAGGCAGAGGTTGCAGTGAGCCGAGATTGCACCATTGCACTCCAGCCTGGGTGACAGAGCGAGACACCGTCTCAAAAACAAAAACAAAAACAAAAACAAAACCCAACAACAACAACAACAAAAACTTCTGCCTTCTCTATTGAGCCTTTCATGGTGACTTCAGCCTGCATTGAGAGGTCCCTTTTAGTCCTTTCTGCTGTAGATGGAGCCACCCGTACAGGCACCTTCTGGTCACTTCTGTAGCTTGACGGCCTCCTATGTTGTTCCCCTTCAGTCTCACCTTCTCTTGTTCTTTGACCTCATTTACATCTAAATCTCAGCATACTAGCCTTGCTTTGCTGTTCCTTGCCATTCTCAGCTTTGCCATGTGTTATGGACACCCTTTTCTGGCTTGATCTTACCCCTCTGCCTCATTTCTGGCATCTAGCCCTCTGTACCACACATGTAAGTAAAGTACACTCCAGCTTTTTGTTCCACAACTCTTGGGGCCTACAGACTCCTCCTATATGTAGCCAGTGCCCTAGAGCAGGGGCGGCCAATATTTTGGCTTCCCTGGGCCACATTGGAAGAATAATTGTCTTGGGCCACACATAAAATACACTAATTATAGCTGATGAGCTAAAAAAAAAAAAAATCGCAAAAAAAAAATATCATGATGTTTTAGGAAAGTTGGCGAATTTGTGTTGGGCCACATTCAAAGCCATCCTGGGCCTCATGCAGCACAGGAGCCGTGGGTTGGACAAGCTTGCCCTAGAGTTTAACCCTGAGAATCCTTGTCCTAACACATGATAATTTTGCCTCATCTTATTTTACAAATGTGAGAACTGAGGTCCAAAGAGGGGCTATGACTCGGGCAGGGCTGCAAAGACAACTTTTTGGAACAGCAGATTTCAGGACACAGGCTTTCTGATTCCCAATGTAGTTCTATTCTCAGTTGTTTCATGTCTATTCTTTCTCTTTGTCATCAGGGAATCGGTCATTTTCTGTAGCACTTATTGGCTCTGGAGTCAAATTGCCTAGATTCAAATCCTACCTTCAGAATTCGAAGTTGTCATGTGCCCTGGGCAGTTACTTAGCCTTTCTGTTTCCTCATCTACAAAATGGGGGAGAAGTGAAGATAACTAGTACCTACCTCATAGGATTGCTCTGAGGATTAAATGAGATGATGCATCCAAAGCACTTCGAACAGCATTTGCACATATTCATTGTCAAGTAAATGTTAACGATTTTATTTTGTCATTGCCTACATAGCGCCTGAAACAGGTCTGAGCACATAGTAGCTGTGCATAAAGACCTTGGGGTTACTAATGAGACAGGCTCTGGGAAATAACGTTCTGACTTTGTTGTCTGATTCAAGGGGAATGATTCTGATGGTGGATATTTTAGGCCAGGTAGAAAGAGAGGGTGGTGCCGTGGCTGGGGTAAAAGGAAAGATTTGGGGCTAGAGAACCTTCGGATAACTCTTCCCATAACTCCAGGTAGGGAGCTGCCTTTGCCAAGCTGCAGGGCTGTCCATGGGATTAGGGTTAAAGAAATCTGAGGTCCTAAAGGCTCAGATGTCACCTTGACTGAGAATGTCCAGTGATCTCAGATTCTTGGAGGCGTTTTTATTTCTTTTCTAAAAAATTTTTAGAAATGTTCTAAAGTTTTAGAATTTTTTTTGTAGAAATGGGGTCTTGCTATGTTGCCCAGGCTGCTCTTGAACTCCTGGGCTCAAGTGATCCTCTGGCCTCGGCCTCCCAAAGTGCTGGGATTGCAGGCATGCAGCACTGCACCCGGCCTTGGCATTTTTATTTCTGTGGGTATGTGCCCTCTGGGTACAATGACATCAGCATCACCCCTCCTTATGCCCATTCCCTTCCTGCTAAGATGAAATTCACTCAGAGACTTCTATATCCCTCCAGAACTGGGAGACCAAAGGCTATTTCTCATAACCATGGGGTGATGCTGAGATTGCTTTCCCCAACCTCCACCCCGTGGGCCAAAAGGCTGCAAGATGAAACCAGAAAGTTACAATGTGCCTGCACAAAGAACACAGATAGTTCAGCTTGGGCTGGGAACACATTCCAGAGGACTGGTTGTTCTTTCTCCCTTATCTCCCCTTCCTCCCCTGGCCAGAGAATGACTCCTGGTGTCTCCACTCCTTGATGGCTTTTGAATTCTAAGGGCAGGACATATCTATATCAAATCCCACATAATCCAATGAGCTATGTAAAATTCACATCCTCCACTAGCAACCCCCTTTTCTTCTACTTTTTTTTTTGAGATGGAATCTCGCTCTGTTGCCAGGCTGGAGTGCAGTGGCATGATCTTGGCTCACTGCAACCTCTGCCTCCCAGGTTCAAGCGATTCTCCTGTCTCAGCCTCCCGAGTAGCTGGGACTACAGGCATCCGCCCCCACACCCAGTTAATTTTTGTATTTTTAGTAGAGATGGGGTTTCACCATGTTGTCCGGGATGGTTTCAATCTGTTGACCTCAGGTGACCCGCCCACCTTGGCCTCCCAAAGTGCTGGGATTACAGGCGTGAGCCACCGCCCCCGGCCTTCTTCTACTTTTACTTTTTTTTCCTCTTTGGAGATTTTTACCTCCTCCCTCAACTGGTGTGTTATTGACGGTTAGAAGCAGTAATAACAGCTACTGCAGTAACTCAACAATAAGATCAAAAGCCTTAGACACATTCTGCTGGGATGGGCTTGAGAACTGGCAGAGTATTTGGGGGCAGAGCTCTTGGCACCCAACACATGCTCAAAGCTGTGAAGTCCATCCTTAGGGCCCCTCAATTCTGACTTTTCTCTTGAGTCTTCTAGTATTCTCATGCTTTCCTGTCCCCCCTCCCCAGTGCTGGAACAGTACTTCAGCCTGACCACCCAAGGGTCCCCATGCCGCAGACCTATCTCCTTTAAGATCCCTCATCACAATATACGTATCTAGTGGGTCATTTTTGGCAGGACTCTGTGCACTGTTAAAACGTCAACAAATATCTGCAAAGGTGTTAGGGGCTGCTAATGGCCTGGTGAGTTATTCTATTTTCAGGTGATATAATAGACCAGTAAGGAAGATTCTTTAGGGCAGCAGTGAGTGGGCATTTCAAATTGACCAGATTTTGCCAAGTGAGGAAGGAGAAGAGTATAGTGGTCGAATCATGGGCTTTAAAATCCAGAACTTGGTTTGAGTCCTAACTCTATTACTCATAACATGTATGACCTTGCACAGACTGCCTAATTTCAGCAAGACTCAGTTTCCTCATCTGGGAAATGGGGGTGAAAAGAATAAAAGCAAAATAACCATGCCTACTACATAGGACTCTTATGAGGACTCAATTAGATAATGCACATAAAATAATTTTTTACAGTGCCTGCCTGGCACAGACTGAGGACTCAGAAATTTCATTAGTTGGATTAGTTGTATAATATTAATTGCCCCTCACTGCACAAGAACAGAGCCTTTGATCATAGCATTTGTGGAAATACGGAAAGACGGAATAGGACTCCCTGTCTGCTAGGCTTTGAGGCCGCTAGAGAGATCTCAGAAAGGACCTTTTAGGCCAAGTTCTTTGCATGTTCGCTGGATGACAATCAGGGTGCTCAGAGGTATTTCTGAAATGGGCTTCCTCGTGATGACGAGGTGGAGAGGGTAGATTCCATTATTCTCTGGCCTCCTAGTGTGTAAGAAAGGCCTCAGTGACAATTGCCCTGCAGCAAGTATCTGAGGCAGGCATCCCCTAGAGCCTATTTGGGCATCTGTTTGACGATCCAGATGTTCAAATACCCACAGGTGAGGGTGTGGGATGTAGAGGGGTGACCTTCTCTCCCTGGTATGTCTTGCTACTGACATCCATGGACATTTGGAGGGTTGACTTTGCAGAATTTGCTGAAGATGTCATTTTAAGCAGTGTGCCATTGCAGTAGTGAAGATATGGAATCAATCTAACTGTCCATCAATAGATGAATGGATAAAGGAAATGCAGTATATATACACAATGGAGTACTACTTGGCTATGTAAAAGAATTAAATCCTGTCATTCACAGCAACGTGAATAAGCCTGGAGGACATTATGTTAAGTGAAATAAGACAGACACAGAAAGGCAAATAATGCATGTTCTCATTCATATGTGGAAGGTGAAAAAGTTGATCTCATGGCAGTAGAGAGTAGAATGATAGTTACCACAGACTGGGAAGGGTGTATGGGTGGCAGGGATGAATGAAGAGAGGTTGATTAATACAAACATACAGTTAGATAGAAGGAATCAGTCCTAATGTTCCATAGCAGAGTAGAATGACTATAATTAATAATATATTGTATATTTCAAAATAGCCAGAAAAGAGGTCTTGAAATGTTCCCAACACAAATGATAAATATTTGAGGCGATGAATATCTACTAAATACCCTGACTTGATGATTATACATTCTATGCATGTAACAAAATATGACATGTACCCCATAAATATGTACAAATATAATGCATCAATACAAAATTTCCAAATTAAAAAATATAATAATGTGCCACCAAAGCCATGCATCAGTTTCTGCTTTGGGTAGATATCTACCCAGAGCTCTCAGAGCCAGCATAAATGGCCATCAAGATTGTTCTCCACCACTACACTCCAGCCTGGCAACTGAGACACAGTCTGAAAAAAAAAAAAGAAAAAAAAAGAAAAAAAGATTGTTCTCCTCTTCTACCCAGGTTCCCATGAGGGTGTTCACACCTGCTCCTAGGAGCACAAACAAACAGAAGTTCAAGGCTAGCTAGCTGGCCCTGGGCTTGCTGAGAACTGCTGCTGCTCTTGGCCCTTGCTGGGCAAATGCCAATCATTTTGTCTACATCCCACAGCCCTGATTTGTGCATGGATGTAGTTGTATCCTGGGTGGAACTTGGTATCAAACCCCTACCCCACCAAGTGAACTCTGCCAATCAGTGGGGTGACTTTCCACAGTGGAGCCATGACTACTGGTGGACTCGTGGAATAGGACTTCTGGGGCTCATTGTGTGATCAGAAGGGCAGCCATCTTCATTATGGAGTGTCCAAGGGCTGCATTTCAGGAGCTGGCTGGACCTCTGGTGCTCTCCTGCCAACCTCCTGCAAGAAAAGAGGAAGCTGTGGGATGATTATAGCCTCCTTTCCCCTGGAGGATACTTTATTTTTCAATTAAGGGGTGTAAGGGCCCTTTCTGATACTTTCATTTAAGGTGGTTCCTGGTTCCTCGATGAGTTGGCATCCTGCCATCAGACACTCACTCTAGAAGAATCCAATCACCACCATTCTCTCCTCTTACCACGCCTCAGAATGTTCAAACTCCAGGGCTCTTTAGCCACTGCTTGGTGGATGCACATTCTTGATTGAGGGCACAAAGTATAGCAATAGTTTGAAAGGGTGGGTGCAGTGGCTCATGCCTGTAATCCCAGCACTTTGGGAGGCAGAGGCAAGAGGACTACTTGAGCCCAGTAATTTGAGACCAGCCTGGCCAACATAGCAAGACCCCCCACCACGACAAGAAAAGTTTTTTTAAAAATTAGCTGGGTATAGTGGCACATGCCTGTAAGTCCTAGCTACTCAAGAGGCTCAGGCAGAAGGCTTGCTTGAGCTCAGTTCAAGGTTACAGTGAACTACGATTATGCCATTCCACTCTAGCCTGGGCAACAGAGTGAAACCCTGTCTCAAATAAAATAGTTTGAAAGGGGTTAAAGACATTGTCCTGGGGGTAGGGAAAGCCATCTCAAACAAGCTGAGTCTTTAAAGGGATTTTGCATGTTCTAACATTTTGGCAGGGTCTAATCAGTCCAGCTGACAATTCGCTTGAGAGAGTAGCAACTTAAGTTCTTCGTAAAGAAGTGTTTGCAGTGGGGTGTACTGGGGGAAGGGAGCATATAATCCCCTTGGGTGCTTCTATACCAGGTCTGTGTTGCAGTTTACATGGCTCCAAACCTACCCTGGTTTTGGTTTCAACTGCAATTAGAGCTAGAGCCTCTAGGACTCTATTCGTCTTCTATTGTTGTGTTACAAATGACAAAAAAATACTGTCTTATGACAACACAAATTTACTATCTCTCGGTTTCTATGAGTCAAGACTCCAGACTGGGCTTAGCTGAGTCCTCTGCTCAGGGTCTCACAAGGCTCAATCACTGTTAGGGCTGAGATCTCCTCTGAGGTACAGGGTTATCTTTTAAACTGAATGGTTGTTGGCAGAATTCAGTTTTTTGAGGCTATAGGGCTGAGGTTCCTGGTTTCCTTTTGTTCCCCCTCTGAGGCAGGGTCTCACTCTGTCACCCAGGCTGGAGTGGAGCAATCACGGCTCACTGCAGCCTCGACCTCGTGGGCTCAATCAATTCTCCCACCTCAGCCTTAACTGGGACTACAGGCGTGCGCCACCATGCCTGGCTACGTTTTATATCTTTAGTAGAGATGGGTCTTCCTGTGTTGCCCAGGCTGGTGTCAAACTCCTGAGCTCAAGTGATCCTTTGCCTCGGCCTCCCAAAGTGCTGGAATTATAGGCGTGAGCCACTGTGCCCTGCCCAAGGTCCTTGGTTTCTTGATGACTGTTAGCTAAGGGGTTCTCTCAGCTACTAGAGGCCACATGACATGCCCTGCCATGTGGCCTTTGACAACATGGCAGTTGGTTACTTCACGGCCAACAGGACAGCATCTGCTGCAGCTTTGACTGTCTCTGGCTTCTATTATCTGATCTCTAAACCCTCCTTTTTTTTTTTTTTTTTTTTTTTACTTATGTTCAAGTTTGTGTTTTGTTTATTTTTTCAACTTTTATTTTAGGTTCGGGGGTACTTGGGCAGGTTTGTTACATGGGTAAATTGCATGTTACTGAGGTTTGGGGTATGGTTGATCCTATCACCCAGGAAGTGAGCATAGTACCCTATAGGTAGTTTTTCAACTCTGCTCCCTCCCACCCTCTCCCCTCTAGTAGTTCCCAGTGTCCAGTATCTGTCATTCCCGTCTTTATGTCCATGCACACGCAATGTTTAGCTCCCACGTATAAGTGAGAGCATGTGGTATTTGTAAACCCTCCGTTTTAGAGGCCCACCTGATTAGGTTAGGTCCCCCCACGCTGAAGGAGAGGGGATTTACAGGACATGCATACCAGGGGGTGGGAATCTTGTAGGTCATCTTAGAATTCTGTTTACCACAGACTCCGTGAAATACATTTCATCCTATTACATTGTTTAAAGAAAACCAACAACATGAGGCCAGCTGCTTCCCATTAGCATTATCCATTCTGGGAGGGCAACAGAGCTGTCAGGAAAAGTCTTCTGAATCCCTGAAGCTGAATCAGGCTGTGGTTTAAAAAATTCAACAACCTTGGAAGAAGGGCCTTTTTCCCTTTTTTCCCCCTCTTTTTCCCCCAGAGCCCTTGTTCAATCCTCCAATGAGTCAGTGTGAGAAGGAAAAGGCAGCTCTGGGCCCTAAGCATCTGGGGTCGGCCTAGAGAAGCAAACAAAGCGCTTTAATAATGACTTGATAATGAGACTCCATACCTCTGCTCTGCCGGGTTTCCTGATAACCATTATTACATGACTATGTTTGGTCCTTGGAAGTGGTTCTGAAAGCCTGTCATAATTTACTGGATAAAAACATATAGTTCCTCTTCCCTTATTCAGTTTGCCAGCTTTTTCAAGGGACTTCATGCAGAAGGGTCTTTTACTGAGAGTGTGTCTCAGTGTGTCCCCATATGTTTAAAAAAGACCACTTTTCCCACTGACTTCTGTTTGCCACTGCAAGACCCTCTCCACCTCCTGCATTTATCCATCCATAAACATATACAGTGAGCACCTCCTGCGTACCTGGTATTGCGCTAGGTGCTGGTAATACTCAGATAATCAAAACAAGGTCCCTGTTCTCAAGGTGATATCAGCTATGACAAGAGGTATGTGCAAAGGGCTGAGAGCATGGGGCATGGGTGGCCAGTACGTTTGAGTTGCGTCTTGAAGCATATGTGTAATTTCAAGGATGTAGGAATTACAGGGATGATGTTCCAAGCCAAGTGCACAACCTGTGCGGAACACAGAGAAAACAAAAGAACATGGTGATTCTGGGAGGTCAGAGCATGGGGGTGTGAGTCGGGGTGGGCTGCTGGGAGACTGGACCCCCTCCAGCGGGCAGAGAACACCAGATTGCAGAGGGCCTTGAGTGTTAAGAACTTGGCTTTTATCTTGCAGGCAGCAGGAAGCTGGTGGACAAGTTTAAGCAGGGGAGGCTCATGGTTATATTTCAGAGAGAACACTGTGCCTTTTTTGAGATTGTGAGGTGACTGTAGCTTTTTCTAAATATCATAAATAAAAGTATAGCTCAGAGAAGGCAGCCCCAAGGTCACCACCAATGAATCATGGTATGATTAAGGAACAAATTTATTTTAAATTGATATTAGCCATAATGAGGCACATGAAAGAAATATACAGTGATGCCTCTAAAAGGAGATACTTGGGAAGGAAAGCTTTGTTTAATAAGATCAGCTTGTGGGGGCAAAAGGACAGAAAAGGTGGTGGCTGGAAAGCAGGAAGAGGCAGCGTTTCTTTTACTGAAACCTCTTTCTCCGTGAGGGTCCAGACCTAGCCCAGCTGAATGGGGCTCCACATTCAGGGTTCACCTGGCTAGGATATCTAGGAATGGGCTCTGTGTATCAAGGGAAAGAGGGGTCCAAGAGTGCTTGGTTCTGTACAGGTGAATAATCCAGGGCTGGGAGGGAAGACAGGTCTTGCTAAACTGGAAAACAAGGGGGTTCTTCTTCTAAGACAAGTCTTCCTCTGCCCCCTATAGCATGCCTCTGTGTCTGAAGAAATTTCGGACCACAAAGGTGGTTCTTTTATAGGAACCACTTTTATTTTAATAATATATTTTACTTAACCCAATATAGCCACCATATTATGATTACTTCAACATATAATCACTATAAAAATAATATCAATGGTATATTTTACATTCTTTTTGTTCACAGTAAGCTGCCACATCAGCTGCATCAGTCTCCTGCTCCAAAGCCCCGAGTGACTTGCCATCAAGCTCAGAGTAAAATCCACAAAGGTGGATTTCATTGAATTTTTCAATAAAAAATTGAAGAATTTTTTTCTTTTATTGAATTTATGCATTAATTCAACAAACGTTTATTGAGTGCCTGCTATTCCCCTGACACACCACATCTGATTCAACAGTGAATCCTTTGCCTCTTTCATTGTAGGTACCATTCTGGGTCCTGGGAGATTCAATGATGACCAAAATAGACAAGGACCCTGACCTTATGGAATTTACATTCAAGTTGAGAAGATAGACAAGAAACTAGTAATTAACATAGAATATAATTTTAGGCAGCAGTGAGGGTTATGAAGATGTTAATAAAGAATAATTGGCCTGGCGCAGTGGCTCACGCCGGTAATCCTAGCACTTTGGGAGGCCAAGGTGGGCGGATCACCTGAGGTCGGGAGTTTGAGACCAGCCTGACCAACATGAAGAAGCCCCATCTCTACTAAAAATACACAATTAGCCGAGCATGGTGGCTGATGCCTGTAATCCCAGTTACTCAGGAGGCTGCAGGAGAGTCACTTGAACCTGGGAGGCGGAGGTTTCAGTGAGCCAAGATCACGCCATTGCACTCCAGCCTGGGCACAAAGAGGGAAACTCTGTCTCAAAAAGTAAATAAAAAATAAATTTAAAAAAAAATAATGGGATGGAGAGAGAGTGGGAACATTTTAACTAGGATGATCATGGACGTGCTCTCTGGGGGGAGTAACATTGGATGCTTGAATGCTGCAAAAAAGCCAACCATGCAACTATCTGGGGAAAGAGTCCTCCAAGCAGAGAAAGCAGCAAATGCAAAGATCCTGAGATTGAAAGGGGGCATTACCAGGAGGGCCAGTGAGGCTAGGTGAAGGGATGAAGTAGGGGGGTAGCGGGTTTGGTGATCAGTGGAGCATGGGGGTGGGCTTGCATCACATAAGGCCCATGGTAAGGGGCTGGGATTTTACTCTGCGCTTAATGGCAAGCCACTGGGGGGGCAAGCCACTGCAGGAGGCTGATGCAGCTGATGTGGCAGCTTACTGTGAACAAAAATAATGTAAAATATACCATTAATATTATTTTTATAGTGACTATATGTTGAAATAATCACAATATGGTTGTTATATTGGGTTAAATAAAATATGTTATTAAAAGCAGTCTCACTTGTTTCTTTCTTCTTGTTAAAAATGTAGCTACTAGAAAATTCAAAATACGTGGCTTGCAATTCTGCTCACGTTAACATTTCTATTTAATGGTGAGGGTCTAGGAAGTGACTGTAGTCAAAGAAGAGAGCCAAGGACAGAGCCCTGCAGTGCTACGTTTCAAAATCAGGGAGAGGAGAGAGATCCAGCAAGGGCGACCCAGAAGGAACAGCCAATAAGGTAGGAGGAAAATTAAGGGAGTGTGGTGTTCCAGAAGACAAGTGATAAAATTATTCAAAAAGAAGGGCGTGGCCAATCACATCAGATGCTGCTGAAAGTTAAAGAAACTGGTGGATTCAGCAAGCGCAGTGTTGGTGGACTGGCTTGGAAACAGTTCAGTTTGGAAGCCTGATTGGAGAGCTCATGAGAATAGAAAGTGAGGACATAAAGGCAGTAAGTATAGATAACTCTTTAAAGAGTTTTACTTTAAAGAGATGCAGAGGAATGGGATGGTAACAGCAAGAGAACTTGAACTCAAGGGGAGATTTGTGTTTTGCTGTCGTTGCTGGGTTGTTTAGGAGGGGAGACAGTTTCATGTGTCCAGTTGGATTGGCTGATGGTGGCGTTGTCAACAGAGTGCCTGCTAAAAGCCTCAGGGTTTTTAAGATTTGGTTGGGGAAGTAAGGCAAGTATGCTACAAAGAATTTCAGACAGGACAGTCTAAGCTCAAGGGTTAAATGCGATGATTCTATTAGTGCTCTAAAAGTTCAGATGCAGCCAAGATGCCCTCTTTCTTTGTTCTCCCTCAACTTTCATATTTTTCTCTTTAGTGTTTTTTTCCCTTTCTATCTTCTACACTTGACAGTGGTAGGTCAATGACAATGTTAGCCTACCGTGGCTTCACATTTTGGTTAACGGGCTTTTTTCCCCACAGGCTTCTCTAAGATAGTTTATTTCCCCAATGTCTAAAAAGGCTTCTATAGCGGCAGGGGTGGGGGTACTGCTGTGTTTATTAAGATGGCCAGGAACTTACCAGTGACACAAATTCCTCCTGTTCTCCCTCTGAATTTCCTAAGAGCTTTTGAATTATTATTATTATTTTTTTTCGAGACAGGTTCTCACCCTGTCACCCTGGCTGGAGTGCAGTGGCGTGATCATGGCTCACTGTAGCCTCGACTTCCCAGGCTCAAGTGATCCTCCCACCTCAGCTTCCTGAGTAGCTGGGACTACAGGCATGCACCACCACGTTTGGCTAATTTGTTTTGTATTTTTTCTAGAGATGTGGTTTTGCCATGTTTCCCGGGCTGGTCTCAAAGCCCTGGGCTCAAGCAATCCACCCACCTTGGCCTTCCAAAGTGTTGGGATTGCAGGTGTGAGCCACTGTGTCCAGTCAGATGTTGAATTTTCATTCTTCTTTGCTCCTGCCAGATCTCCAGATCTTGGAAAACTAGCAGAGACAGTAATGCCAAGGGTAAAGTCATTCTTTCTAGGACAATGCATTGGTGTGTAAATCCATTGATGTGGGCTCTCCTGAAGGTCTGTATATGATAAGAAAGGCGCTGTGGTTATGGAGTAGACGGGGTGTGTGTGTGCATGTGTCCCCATGTGTGTGTGTGTTGAGGGGGGTAATTATTGATCACTGTGAGGGCCTGGGACTCAGTCATCTTTAGGCAGAATTGTAATATTAACTCATAAAAGTTGAGTGACTTAAAGTATCAATACCTTTCAGCCAGGAATGTACCTGTCATTGAACAAATTGGATTTATTACTTGTGGCAGTGAGGGGGAATTGTGGGGAACCATAGGGCATCTCGGTAAGTGGGTCTGAAGCAATCTTGACACCACAGCCCTGTCAGTTCTCATGGTGACTTGGAACCTTTTGTTCTCTAAGGCTTCAGTCACTCTGGCTATGTGAACTCTCAAGTTCTCCTTAGCCTTACAGCCTGTGGCCACCACTCCCGCCCTCCCACCCCCCAACTCTGGAGATGCATCAGGGATTTACAGCTAGAAAGCAGGACAGGGTGGGCCTGAAGCCCACCCATGAAAGAGCAATGGCAGCGTAGCTGTCTGGGAACAGAGCAGATCTGGAGTGGCAAGGGAATTCTAGAATCTACTTAACCCCACTTTACAATAGTTCATTCAGTTACAGCAATACCTCAAGGAGAGTTATCATAGGGGCAAAGTCTCTGCTTGCCTTTCTACGGCCTTCTGGCGTGGATGAATATAGCACCCTTTCTCTGGGTTATGGTGCTCATCAGATCCCCCACCCCTCACACACACATACAAACTTACTTTCTTTTTTTTTTTTTTTTTTTTTTTTAGTTTTACAATTTTTTAATTATACTTTATGTTCTAGGGTACATGTGCACAACGTGGTTTGTTACATATGTATACATGTGTCATGTTGGTGTGCTGCATCCATTAACTCGTCATTTACATTAGGTATATCTCCTAATGCTATCCCTCGCTCTTGTCCCCACCCCACAACAGGCCCCGGTGTGTGATGTTCCCCTTCCTGTGTCCAAGTGATCTCATTGTTCAATTCCCACCTATGAGTGAGAACATGCGGTGTTTGGTTTTCTGTTCTTGCGACAGTTTGCTGAGAATGATGGTTTCCAGCTTCATCCATGTCCCTACAAAGGGCACGAACTCATCTTTTTTTATGACTGCGTAGTATTCCATGGTGTATATGTGCCACATTTTCTTAATCCAGTCTGTCATTGATGGACATTTGGGTTGGTTCCAAGTCTTTGCTATTGTGAATAGTGCCACAATAAATATGTGTGCATGTGCCTTTATAGTAGCCTGATTTATAATCCTTTGGATATATACCCAGTAATGGGATGGCTGGGTCAAATGGTATTTCTAGTTCTAGATCCTTGAGGAATCGCCACACTGTCTTCCACAATGGTTGACCTAGTTTACAGTCCCACCAACAGTGTAAAAGTGTTCCTATTTCTCCACATCTTCTCCAGTACCTGTTGTTTCCTGACTTTTTAATGATTGCCATTCTAACTGGTGTGAGATGGTATCTGGTATCTCATTGTGGTTTGGATTTGCATTTCTCTGATGGCTAGTGATGCTGAGCATTTTTTCATATGTCTGTTGGCTGCATAAAAGTCTTCTTTCGAGAAGTGTCTGTTCATATCCTTTGCCCACTTTTAGGACAGGCACAGTGGCTCATGCTTGTAATCCCAGCACTCTGGGATGCCAAGGCAGAGGAATCACTTGAGTTCAAGACTAGCCTGAGCACATAGTGAGACCCTGTTTCTCCATGAAATAAAATAAAATAAAATAAAATAAAATAAAATAAAATAAAATAAGCTGGGCATGGAGGAGCACGCCTGTAGTCCCAGCTGCTATGATGTCTGAGGTGGGAGGACCTCTTCAGCCAAGGAGGTTGAGGATGCAGTGAGCTATGATTGCACCACTGCACTGCAGCCTGGGCAACAGAGCAAGGCCCTGTCTCTAAAACTAATGTCAACATTGATTTCTAAAAGTTTGATTATCAACTGGCATGCTTCCTTAGAAGCATGACATAGAGTCATGGGAGAATTATCCTTTTTGTGATCCCTTTGGTTGTTTCCCATTTTTAACTATTTGAAACAAGGCTGTAACACACATTCTTGTATGTATATTGTTGTGTGCAAGTGTGACTATTTATCTATAAGGTAATGTTCGAGAAGTGATGTTCCTAGATCAAAAGGTATGTGCATTTTAAATTTTGATAGATATTGCCAAATTGCTCTTTAGAGAGTTAGAACTATTTACTCCAGAGTGTATGAGAGTCCCTATTTTTTCCCACCTTCGTCAGCAATGCAATAGCATCCAAATTAAGGATTTTGACAATCTGATAGATGACAATACTCATTTGATATGTTGATTTCTATCTCTTTCATTATTAGTAGGATGGAGCCTCTTCATATGTGGTTATTTGTATTTCTTTTTCTGCTAACTGCTTTGTATTCTTTGTCCCTTTTAGACCAAGTTGTTTGTCTTTTATTGATTTATATGAGTTCTTTATAAATTAAGAAATTTGGCCCCTGTATCTGTCATATTTGTTGCTAGTATTGTTTTCCAGTTTGTCATTCTTTTATTGACTTACTTTTTTTCCATAAGTTTTACTTTTCTTTTTGAGGCAGGGTCTTGCTCTGTCACTCAGGCTGGAGTGCAGTGGCATGATCATGGCTGACTATAGCCTCAATCTCCTGGGTTCAAGTCATCCTCCCACCTCAGCTTCTGTAGTAGCTGGGACTACAGGTAAATGCCACAATGCCCAGCTATTTTAAAAAAAAAATGTTTGTACAGATGAGGTCTTGCTATGTTGCCCAGCCTCAACTCAAACTCCTGGGCTCAAGTGATCCTCCTGCCTTTGCCTCCCAAAGTGCTGGGATTACAGGAAAGAGCC